>NC_135861.1:30487830-30737830 GCF_031162955.1 Sander vitreus | reverse complement strand
CAAACACACTCTTGAGGGGTTTAGTTCTCTGGTGGACCCAAGCGCAGGCCACAGACTCAGAAGCAGAAGGCTTTTAACTAGGGCTGTCAGCGTTAATCGCGGTGCGATTAAGGGCCGACGCAATGCAATTCATTTTTTTTTTTAATCGCATTATTTACAAATACAATACAATTTATTTTACACTTCACTCGGCTTTGCATTGTGCCTAATGGCTACTATTTTGACCCTTTTGGCGCTGCCGTACTTCTTCATAACACACCTTCTGCTGCAGAATGCAGGCAGGCTGCCGGCATGGAGAAAGACAGCAGCAACACACTTCTGAATGGCGGTTTTCTTTTAAAAAAACTCAGTAGACAAGTCGAAAGCCATATGCACATCGTGTAAAGCCGAATTAAAATATCACCGAAACACGTCAAGCTTGAGCTACCACATACGAGCTAAGCATATTAACGTGACGCAGTTTGATGCTAGCGGGCTCAGGCAAAGCAATATTTTGGAGAGTGCTACATGCCGACCTGTGGATGAAACCAAATCCCAAAAAATTACTACAGCTCTTGCAAAATGGGTGGCAATTAACTGCAGACCTGTCGGCATCGTAGAGGACTCGGGTCTTAAAGACGTACTACGGTTGACATGTTCTGACCCGTCTTATACACTGCCATCGAGGGGGACAGTAGTTTCACCATACACAGCCTGTATGACACGGAGAAAGCAGCTAAACCTGAACTGCTGCAAAGTGCAAACGCTGTCTCATTAACCGGTGATCACTGGACGTCAGTGAGTAATCACAATTATTTAGGAGTTACTAAACACTATATTGACTCTGGCTGGACTTTGCACTCGTTTGCCTTAACGGTGGTTGTTAGTGTTACATCTCAGTCAATTGTTCTCAATCCTTGTTAAAAATATAAAGGTTAAATGTCCTGCTGTGGCATCTGGTTTTTGGACCATTTTGTTTGTACTGTATAAGCAAAGTGTTAGTGTTACATCTCAGTTAGGTTAGGTACTTGTTAGGAATTGTGCAATAATGACAGATTCACACATTTGTTTACAGTAAATAAATAATCAAGTTCATAAAGTCACTTTCTTTGCATTCATTTGATTCCCAATCAAGATACACTGGTAAGAATTGCTTTCCATTGTTATTATGTACTTACAAACAGTTCTGAAATGCAAAATAATAGAATTTTAATTGTGATAAAACATGCGATTAACTATAGAACTTCAGCGATAAAAAAAAAAAAAAATTGTAATCGTTTGACAGCATATATATATATATATATATAAATATATATATATAAATAAAAGAAGATACATATAAGACTATTATGTCTTATGAAGGCACTGGTGTCCTGGGATGTGGCTGGCTCAGGAAGAGCTCTCTCCAGGGATTCCTTCAGCCTTCCTTTTATTCTGGCTCAGGGCCAGCTCCTCTGCCTCTGTCAGAGGTGGTGGTGCTGGTCCTCCACCAGTTTTGCGGGCCTCTGCCTTCTTTCTGTTGGCTGAGTAGAAGCCAAATGTTAATTTAAATGGGCCCTTTTAATTAACAAAACAGGATAGGTGAGAGGACATTTATGTATGTGACAATGTGTTGGGGATAAAGCTACAGCACATTCAAACTGATGAATATTTACTCTCATATTTTTAAAATGTGATTAAAATGAGGTAAAGCCATTTTTCACCCGCAGGATTGCTCCTAAATTAAATAGATTATAGGTTCAATACCATTCCACCAGTTTTCACCAGTACCAATATTATACCTGTGATTAAATATGAGCATGGGTGTGTATTTCGGTCTTTGGTGTTTTTTGCCCCCAACGTCTCCTTCCAGGCAGCGCGGCAATGGTTAGGGTTAGCTGCCTGAAAGGTGCCGTTGGAAGCAAAAAACACCATTGAGCGTGTATTTCAGGCCAGTGTGTAGTGTGTTCTAACAAACGGAGTGTAAACAATGTAATTTCCCCACTGGGAATTAATAAAAACTATAAATTATAATTGTGTAAATTAAAAATATGAAATAAAAACACTATTGGAACTTACGAGTCGACCCGAGCAGTAATTTTCTACCACGCCGTTTCTCTCTTTTGCTGCAGCAGCTGACGGGTTCATACTCGCTGTACGCTTGCATGAGAATTTTTAATTCCAGAGGGGTAAAGTATGCCGACCGATTTTTACTGCTTTAGTATCATGACTCCATTCATGCTGCCTTTTTTACACGCTTAACTCTGAGTGAACCTACTCCAAGTTGATTGAACCAACTCAAATCAGCTGTTCTGGAACCGAAAACTCAGTTTCCCATATCAGGGTAAATCAACTCCGAGCTCAGGGTTAGACTCAGTTTGTTAAACCTCCTTTCTGAAACGGGCCCCTGGTGATGAGCGGGAGAGAAGCCGCTGTTGATATACTGGAGAGGTGATAAGCTGATGGATGACAGGTGTGTTGGCTGGGGAGGTGATTTCAGATAGGGACAGTAACACACACACACACACACACTATGGATAGACAGATTATCAGCCCTAGCCGATTATCGGCCCGCTTTTTTGGCAGTTTGCAGATTTTCGGTATCAGCGTATTATTTGCCTGATAACCAATAAAGTTAATGAATTAAAAAGTGGTCTACTTTGGCTCGGCTACAGCTCTGTGTCTGTTCCTCTGCTTCGGTTTCACTCACCACTGAGTCTGACTTAATGTCCCGCCCACAACACTATCTGACTTCTTTTACTGGGTATTATGTTGAAAGTTTCTAATTTAATAAATAATTGTTCAAAGATTTTAAACAAAGTTTTGTGTTGGAGTTTGTAACATTCCAAAATCTTAATTTTAACTTTAAGATTTTCATTTTCACTGTAAATGTATATCGGTTCCAAATAGCAGTTATCAGTTTCATTAACTACTAATAATCAGTATCGGCCTTGAAAAACCAGTATGGCGATCCCTAACACACACACACACACACACACACACACACACACAGAAACTGGGGACACAGAAGGAACGGGCCCTGGGTACTCAGTCCCCTTTTTCCCAGCTGGTCCGACGCCCCTGGACAAGAGCACAGCGTGACGCACACATCAATAAACCCAGAATGCACAATGCATACCTCAACATTTCTTCCATTTGAACACAAAGGCTTAAGCCTTTCCCCAATTCCCAGTTTGTGCATCCCGATTCCTCTATTCGATTCCTCTCCTCACGTCGTCAATTTGATATGACGTGTGGCACAGCCGGATCTTGGGCATGTTCAGTCTCAAAACAGTGTGCACCGTTTTGCTACGGTTTCCGGGTTGAACGACATGTTTCCTCGGAACAGTGTGCAACAGTCATTGAGAGATGTTTTCTCTCGTTTAGTGGGTGTATCACAGGTAGAGGTGTGACGGATCTCATCTCACAAGATTAATGTGACGAGATTTCTGGTCAAGGGAAAAAGTGTCAGAGTACCGCCTCTCTCTCTCTCTCTCTCTCTCTCTCTCTCTCTCTCTCTCTCTCTCTCTCGGCCGAGAGACACACACGTCCGCAGTGTGCAATTCACTATGGCGCTGTCTCGCGCAGACCACTCTCTCTGTTAAAATGAGTCAGGAAGTGGACAGCAAAACCTAACTTTACTTTTAATGATATTAAACAAAGAGAAATGTTCATCCTATAATGGTCATCAAATCGATACTAGAATAGCCTACTTCCTTGTTTAGTGCTGCAATGAATAAAATGCAGAGGAGGAGGAAAGAGCATCTGTCTTCACAAAAATCATCTATTGA
This sequence comes from Sander vitreus, assembly GCF_031162955.1. Classification (NCBI taxonomy): domain Eukaryota; kingdom Metazoa; phylum Chordata; class Actinopteri; order Perciformes; family Percidae; genus Sander; species Sander vitreus. The sequence continues at coordinate 30,734,081 of NC_135861.1, read as the reverse complement.
GTGTTTGATGGCAATTTATTTGGCGTAAAACAAGCTTTATTGCTCTCTGTCTACTGTACAATGACAAATTCAAGTACAAAACATTTGGTCTTAACTACTGCCAGAAAACGCTTAATTATGTTGTAACCTTGGTTCTCTGAGTGAAGAGACTATCTCTCCACCGTACGTATGGAATAAGTAACGGTGACTGTTAGTTAAACAGGAGAGAAGCCTGCCATTTGATTTTGTGGCAAAGCCTTTCAGTGCTCGTTTTTCATTTTGTGACTTTTGACTGAATAAAGGATTATTTTTCCAGTCTTATTTTTTCATTGAAGTTTTCTATGGAATAGTGTTAAAATCTTGTCTCGTCTCGATCTTGTGAACCCAATCTCGTGAGCTAGGTGTCTTGTCCCACCCCTAGTCAAAGGTGATACCCACCTTCCTCCACAGCGCTGCGGTAGAGGGTCTGGCTAGTCCACACAGCATTCTGGGATGGGAGAAAAAACATGCTGTGGTTTCTTTAAACCAATCACAATCTTCATGGGCGACGCTAAACGCTGGACACAATGACGGAGCCTCTGCAAAATAGCCTCAGGAAGGAACTTGTTTTGATGTGTGCGTCCAAAAGTTGTTTTAGTCGTGCAACAGAAAACTCACATTGGACAGATAGTCTAGCTAGCTGTCTGGATTTACCCGAGATCTGAGGAGCAGTTAACCACAGTCCTCATAAATCCACCGGAGTTTAGAACGGCAACACAAAGAAAGAGGAAGGTGGCGGATATAATTTCTGGGGGCACCTGAACAATCCCGGAAATGAAACGTGGATGTGCGCAAGGTAACGGAACCCGATTTTTTTTTTTTTTTTTTTTTTTTTTTTTTTTTTTTTCAGGTCCTATCCCCTGACCAATGAGCTATCCTAACCTTTACTACTCAAAGTCAATGCCTAACCCCAACCAATCGGGCTGCTTCGTAGGGCGGGTCTTGTTAAGAAAACGAACGTCTAATAGTCCTCTAAAAATGCCCTTACCAACCAGTACCAGATCCCCCACTGGCTTCCCAGGACAGAGCACTCAGCTGCGGCTGCTACTGTGGTCCTGCTTGATGCCCTGCACCGCTACAACTATTATTTCTAGTCATAGTTCTATTATTTTTATTGTTACTATAATTGCCACTGCGCCTAATACCAACTGCTATAATTATTATTACAAGAGCCTGGGTCGGTCCGAGGTTTCTACCTGTTTTAAAGGAAGTTTTTACCTCAACACTGTCTCACCAAATGCTTGCTCGTGGGAAATTGTTAGGTCTTTGTAAATTATAGATTGTGTTCTAGACCTACTCTATCTGTAGAGTGTCCTGAGCTAACTTTTGTTATGATAAGGCACTATATGCCACCAGGGATCAAATGCTGGATCATACAGGAGGAAGTGGGTGACTGTTCTCCTCTGCACCACCTGGGAGCTAAAAAAGTGAGATACAGCGTTCCCCACAGTTACTGTATCTATTCTAACTTATTAGGTTCAAAACTCACATTAAAACAAGAAAATAGATTTTTACTGGCATGCTGTAGTTTCTCTTCTTTACATTGAAGCTCCTTGAAAAAAGACTTTCTATAAATGAGCATCACTGTGTCACTGCACGTGACTCAAGAAAATAACACTTTAAAGCTCTGGTAACAAGTTGATTTGGATTGGTTTGTGTTATGTTATTTATTTCCAGAAAATAACATTCCATGGCTCCATAATATAACAATGATACACATTTCTGTCCAGCGTTTGCTCTTAGCACTACCATACAATGTACGTGCTTTGACTCTGTTTACTCCTGACAGAAGGGCTCATTTGAGGGTATACTCCCTCCTGTGGCTGAAGGGAGCCACAACATGTTTCTACTACAATGCCTGAGTGCAGGGAGCACAGTGACTCTTCTAACAACATAAAGCAATGCACATTTTAATGAACATGAACTGCTATAATGCAATTAAATTAAATGAAATACATAATATTAAATAATATATATGGGTGGTGGCTTTTCCTATGAACTAAACAGTATAACTTATTTTATGACCTGGTCCTCACATAAGGTCGTTTTGGATTATTCATAATCATAGTTGTTTTTTTGTTTTTTTTTATCACTAAGCTACTCTGGTGCAGCAGAAAAGCATCTTTTACAGATGTAAAATAATACTTACGACATAAGCTTAAGACTGAACGAGGAATCGGTTTTCACAACAATAAGGGTTTCCATTTGTGGGCAGCACAGCAGGCTAATGCACAGTAATGCACAACAGGTGGTTAATATTGTTTGGTTACCTTTTTTATTTTATTGATGACTTCCATTGGCAACCCAATCAAAGTCTCCCTGAAGAACCGTTGAAAATCACACTTGGAAAAAAAAACTATGATTTAGACCAGAGATCTTTGACAGGGGGGTCCACTACCCCTAGGGGGTCCTCAGAGTCACTGCAGGGGGGCCACACAATTATTTGTCCCCAAAAATTTAAATATTTAGGAAAAGATACATTAACATGAGTCCAACATATTATTAGCAAAGATAAATCTGCCTATTCGTAAAAAAACCCAACAACCTTTAACAACATTGACGATAGGCTTACTGGCCAATAGGTGAGGTAGTTACTATGGTAGCCATCCACAGATACAGTTAAGCTTATAAATTCAGTGTACCTGCACATGTATATTTGACATTAAAACATGATAATATATCTATGTAAATAATTCTTATAATAGCTTAGTATTGTAGAGCACCATGAAAAGGTGTATATATAAAGGCTTTAGGCCGCCCTACACGTTAATGTAGGCCCAGAATATTATGCAACTCAATTTTATATAATATATGTTATAAGGGGTCCCTGCTCATTTCTCTCTCTGGTTTGGGTTCCTTGCCCTAAAAATGCGAACACCCCTGCTTTACACTTTAGATGACTGTGAAACTAAATCAGCCTTATTGAACAAATGAAATTCAATGGAACATCAGTATTGATGGTCAGGGGGCTGAAAGCCAATGTGTCCCAGGAGACAAACGCTGTGAACTCCAGTCCATCTTGACTGCAGGTTGTGTTGTTGTTTTCCTCTCTGTCCGTCCTCTGCCCCAAACCCCCCCCCCCCCGCCCTGCCCCTGCCCCTGCCCCTATCTGCTGTGTGCCATCTCTAATAAAGCTGCAATCCCATAATACTAATCTCATAAACTAATGAATGCTTGGCGCCCAAAGCGTGGGTGGCTTTGTAATCAAATCACACGGCTATGAACCTTTATTGGTGTTTGCAGAAATTGCTGAAAATGGCGTTTAACATCACGAGTATGAAACAAACAGGCCGGCAACACTCGGTGGAAAAATCACATCTCCAAAAGATGAATTCAGAATACAATTTTTTTTTTTTTTTTTTTTTAAAATTCCATGAGACAACACAGCAGATGTAAGTATCAAGCAAATCCACAGCAGCCACCTGCCAAATGATGGTAACATTTGACTCAATTTAATGTCAGATTGGCTGGGAGTCTCTGACTCACCCTGGACAAGCAAATCACTTTCCATACCCATCATTCCTCAAACAAAGGTGTCATGTCTGTGAATTCAGAGCACTTTGCTGCCTCCAATCTTCTGCAAAAGGATAACTCAACATATTTCCCTCCTTTTGTTTCTTTAACATTCAAACTTTGGCTTCCCCCTGCTTACCTCTCAACAACAACAGAGCTACTGCTGGAGTCTTGAACCATTCATATACATATAGCTACGAAAAGTAAAGCACTCTAATTCTAACCCTAACCTTAACCCTGCTGTATAAGAACGCTCTGTTCCCGCGTAGGGAGGAGGTCAGGGTTGATGACATAAATATAAATCACAGTCATCAGTCATAAAACACAACGCTGTCAAGCTGAGGAGTGGAGTTCACATTCCAGGGACAAACACAAGACAAACACAAGACATATACCCAGGAGTGTTTTAATTCAAACCATGATCTTTTTTCTCATCTTAACTAGTCGTTTTGGTGTCTGAACTTAACTGTTGTTGCGGCATGACCTAGGGCTGCACGATATGAGAGAACTATGTGACATGCGATAACGTTGAATATTGCGATAACAATATTACTTGCGATAGACCGATATTAAAGTGTTCTCAGTTCTGCTGATTTCAGTCTTCTGCTAAAATACAACAAAATTGCTTTTTGAGTTTAAAACAAATGAAAGGAAACCATTTCCAACATTCTTTTATTAAACAAATTGAACATTGAATTAAATATAAAAGGCACCGCTAAAAGAAGAATAACAGTTAAATGCACAAGTGCAGTTTTCTGCTTATATTTTCTTTCAACAAACAGTACGGTTGGGAATCGTTTGGATTTTTTTCCGATACCGTTGCTTTTAAAACGGTACCGGTGCCTAAACGGTGCCTGAACCGATACTTTTTAAAAATATTTAAATAAATACATATATTACAAGGAGCACAAAACGACAGTCAGCGACATTTAAAGGGATATTTCACCGTTGGAAAGATGAATATATCTATGTCCCATCTGTCTTGTTTTTCCGACGGCAGCTGCAGACTGTTGGAATCCTCTACAGTGAAATACACACACTTTACACCGTTTAACATTAGCTGTCAGCATTTTAACCGTGTTTAATCCATCTGCTAGGTAACGGTAGGCTAACGTTACCTGCTGCCAAGTGTAGTGTTAACTAGCTTCACGTGCAGTGATGTTTCTGTTGCCTGTAACATCTGTTTCGGAGCACCAGAGAGCAGCGCAGGCATTTCAGTGGCACCGAAATAAGGCACCGAAGTCCACATTGCTATTCGGTCCAGTAGATACCGGTCGTTAAGGCACCGGTACCGTATTAGCACTGGGTTCCGGTACCCAACCCTAACCAACAGTGTCTATCACGATATGTGGCAGCCTTTTGCGATGTGTATATTGTGACAGTTGATATTGCGATGACGATAAAAAATGGATATATTGAGCGGCCCTACGTGATGCTCACTTTTTGTCGGCTAAACTCAAACTAACCAGGATATCAATTGGTGTGGATAAGTACAATATCATACGAGCCTGTTTGTCACGATTTGTCTAGTGCAGGAACCCAAAAGCAGACCAGGACAAGGTAAGTAGAAAATACAAGGTGAGTATTTATTTGGAAATTGAATGTAGAAACAATTAGGTCCAGTTGGTAGGCAGGGAGTGAGGCTGGAAGGCTGCAGGGGTTTGTGCTGATCCAAATGTGCTGCAGTGAAGTAGACAGCCAGGCAGGTGTGAGTGACATTATAGGTGAGTAACTGTAGACAGAGGAACAGGTGGCAGATTAGCGACAGGCAAAGAGACAAAAACAGCAAAAGACTTTCAAAAACTAGAAGCTTGATACGAGAGCTAAACATACGGGTTACGCTAACGATCCGGCAGGGAATGGATGTCTGGTCACGGCTTATATGGTGCAGAGGATGATAATCAGGACCGGTAGTGCAGACTGCAGCAGGTGTAAGTGGTTGGAGAACAGCCGGGATGTGTTCAGGAAAAACAAACTTCAGGTTAGAGCAAAAACAAAACACTGGCAAAACAGGCTCAAGATGCTGGATTCATGACACTGTTCATGAGAACATGTTGCTGGATCAATACAGTGCAATACAAGTAAATTATTTTACTATATTACTAAACTATTTAACTATTTTCCTACTTACTCTAGTTTCAAATCCTTTAACCATCTTCACATTATCCGCTCTATGTTCTTAGTTTAATGTGTTTTATGTTTGCACCATAGAGTAGCACTTGTAATTTAGTTGTATGTACTTACAATGACAATTGATTCTGACATACCGAAGCACAGTACCTTCACCCATTTACACTATTCCTATTCTGCTCCCATATTGTCTCAACAAGAAAGGTTAACTCTTTGAGTTGACTCAAACTTGCATATGGCTCTACAGTTAGATTGGTCAGACAAGGTTCTTCTCTTTGAGGGAGCTTTCAAAGAATCGGAGCAGGAATGAGAATTTGTAGAGCAAGTGTGTAGAGCTCAAAAGGTGATTCGCTAATCCAGGGTGAGTCAGAAACTTCCCAAACTGTCTCCAAACGTCTATAAGCTTTGGCTGCAGAATGTATCAGGTTTCTCTCTAAATCTAACCCAGTGGGATACAACATGAAAATGGCCAGTAGAAGCTGCAACTATCAGAGTTGTTTACAGGAACTATAGTGTCTTAATGCTACATGAGAAAGTGTGACAGAGGCCATCACTTGGGTTGTTACCACTGATCCACTATGACGTGATGACTGCCATTTCTCAGAGTGTATTACTTTCTCCTGTTATTACTGTTGTCTCAAATGTGGTCCTCGGTTAACTTGAAAGGATAGAACATGATTACATTAGCTTTTATGGGAGGCTGTACAGAAGCAGCTGTTATTGAGTTTAGGTTTATATGAGTGAACGTTGCACGCTGCCATGTACTAGAAATCAATACATAGGCTATTATATTCACAAAACAATAAAAATCCACACTCACATCATTAGAGTTGTGCCTTCATCACCACTGCAGATTTTTACAATCCAGTCCATCTTCAATAACTCAGTAACTCTCCACAGGCATAAAGACACTGTCTAAACAAATACACACTGTTTAAAGTGGAAAGAGTGTGTGTGTGTGTGTGTGTGTGTGTGTGTGTGTGTTTGTTTATCTGGAGAGGGCTCTCACTCTCTTCTACTCTCCTTGTGTGTCCGTTAGGAGGTATGCTTTAATCTTTCCCAACTCAATAATCTTGACCCAGAACAGGTGTGCCAGCTGGCACCGGCATGGCGGGAGGCCTTCACTGTCCCCCTCTCTGCCTCCACAAAAACACGCTTTACACTTTATCAAGGACACACACAATGTGCACTTTAAGTATGCATATCTTCTATAACTGCTTCCTGCGGTTCAGAGTTATGCAGGATCTGAAGCCTTTTGTCAGCATTAGGGGAATAAGCAGGGGAGCAGCACAGCTTTGCAGCTTCTTCCTGGACTAACAGTAGTGAGCCCGGGCATAGACATAATGCATATGCACTTGGGCCTGTGACCTGGAAGGACCCATGCACGGGGCACCACAGCACAGCTGGTGCAGGCTCCTTCCCTTTGCAAGTCAATTAAGCCTTGGCAAGTAAAGTAGTAACCTCAGTACTAGTCTTGCATTGCCAGACCTTCCTCCACAGCGCTGCGGAGGGAGGTCTGGCTAGTCCACACAGCATTCCGGGATGGGAGAAAAATGTGCTCTGGTTTATTGGCATTTCTTTAAACCAATCACAAGCGCCGGACGGAGCAACAGTGCAAAATAGCCTCAGGAAGGAACTTGTTTTGGTGGAACATGTGTACGTTCAAAAGTTGTGTTAGTCGTGCAACAGAAAACTCGATTGGACAGATAGTCTAGCTAGCTGTCTGGATTTACCCTGCAGAGATCTGAGGATCTTCTGGCGGCACCGTAGCAATCCCCTAAATGAATGGTCGTCAATGTAGACTTAACTTAGGTAAGGTACTTACCTACAAAGGCAAAACGCCGTCACATCATGTTTGGTCAAAAATGAGTTAATGTAATTTTTGGGGTATTTGACACCTCCTTTATCATGTGAATAAATATCGTGAGTGAATTTGATTGTTTTAACGAGAAAATAAAGGGTTATGACAACCGTAACTTCCAAAACCGTACGAGAAACCACAGCAGAACACCGTAACACCTGTTAAGGCTCTTTGCCTTTGTTCCGGCACGCTGAAGTTGAGTTAAGGTGTTCTGACTTTGTTTAGCCAGGCATCAAGAGAGATGTTACTGTGCCGCCGTGATGTTACTGCCTACTCTGGCTTTGTCATACTGTCAAAGTTTGCCGCTCTTTAATTGTCACATACACACGACACATCTTTGAAATAAAGTGGCGATGGTTCAGACCTGTCAATATCAGTTACAGCCAGGAGCTAGCTAAATTTAATCTGTGTCACGAAGCGATAACGTTGATGCTGACACACCTCCTCACTTGGCGGAGCCTCACATCAGACGCCAAAAACAAATTATTAAATACACAGGCATCCTACCTTTCCATGTAATCCGATATAATCTATGGAAGATATAATCCATAGCAATGCACGTCATCTGCTGTATCCACAACAATCCATAGGCTACGTGTTTGAGCCATATTTCCCTATTGCAGGTGTTCATGTCAGATCTTACACAAATCCAAATGGTAAAAGTAATTCCAACTTTTTTTCGGTCGACTCTGTCTGTTATCTCAGAATTAAAAAGTAGTAATCCAAGTCGAGTTCACTGACTGTGCATCTTGAGCAATTTGGTGGCCCTTTACCAGGGGCGATTCTAGGATCAGACCTTTAGGGGGGCTCAGACCCTAATGAGAATGTGATACGGATACAGTGCTTTGCAAAAGTGTTAAACCCACTCCCCGCTAAATCAGTAATTTCATTAGCCGATAATCTCTGAGCTAACTACTGAACAACAACGTCAGCTAACATTCTTTTGACACTAATACTACCAATCAGAGTGTCATCTCCCATTTCCTTTGTCTTGGTCTAATGTTTAATTATTAATCTATATCTTGCATTTGAATAAATGTACCTTTAAATTCAATTAGAATTAAATTATCTTTATTGAGAAAATATTTCTTGTATTTATTCATACTGTACATACTCTCTCTCTGTAAGGATTGGATTCAAGCCTCAATTGTTTGTTGGACTCTGGAAGAGGCCATACCACATGATCATCGCCACCACTTCACTGGGAGAGCGCACTGCACCCACCACTCACCACTGGATCTCCTCGACACAACCCCCCTTTTGCCACCAGCACAATTATTGTATATATATATATATTCACGCATTAAATCACTTTATCTTATTTCTTGTGTGTGTCGTCTGCTTTTGGGTCCAACCTCCAGTGCCATTCCGTAACACGACCAAAGGTCTTCTACATAATTTAAAACAAATACCATGATGACTAGACCTTGGTTAGGTGTTCTTATAATGGATGTAAGTATGGTAAACGTCAAGCAAATATTGATTATATGTCAGTTACTGCCTTTTGCCTTTGCGTGACTCCTTATTTTTGGCACATGATGCAAAGGCAGAGTATCCGAAGGTAGTGTCTGAACAAAACAGAAACTTTAAAGTCATTTTTCTCAGTTTCACACTCTAGCGAGTTAAGGTCTTTTGCCTTTGCAGGGCAGCATAACATATGTAACTTAACCCTACATTGTGTAATTTTTTGAGTTGACTCTGTGTAATTACTTCCACCAACTAATTAAAGTATTCTCGTAAGCGTAGAATCTGCCATTCAGAATCATTCAGAATACATACGAGCGACTCGCTCGAATTACGGCAGCCATGTAGCGCCTCCATCTTTAAAATACATTAGCCAAAGAGGGACATACCTCAGATTACTCTGATTACTCACCAGGGAAGCGAAAAAGAGAATTAAAACGACAAACGCAAAAAGACCAAAAGTTAATAGTGGAGTGGCTAGAACAGCTGCACATAAACGATGGAGAGAGCTAATTTCGGGTTCGGCCACTGTAGGTGGAAGGGCTAGAAAGTAATATTCAGTTGGTTGTCATCACAATTTCACTGCTAGATGGTAGAAATTCTTACACAATGTAGCTTTAAGTTACGTAACAAGCATAATTTATTTCAAGCCATACCATGGTCTTTTCCTAAACCTAACCAAGTAGTTTTCTTGCCTAAACCTTTGTTTCAATTCACAACATTAACCATGTGTTGAATACTGGGACCGTTTCACCATTTTCACTGTCACTGGTATTAGAATGTGTAATCTGCAAAATACAACCCAGTCTCATATAACAACGTACCCTGACTACGTTGGTCCAAAGTGCAATAACGTAGATGGGTTACAATAATGGCCCTTGAATTGTATGACTGTTACATTTTTTCTGCCTATTCTTTTCCTATTGTTTTGCGTCCAAGTCATGTGACTTTGAAGATTCCGGCCGTGAGAACCAAAAACATGGCGGACATTACTCTCTAACAACACAACTGAAGACACTGTGACCATTGAAAATGTAGGTTATTTTTCCCTTAATACTTGTTTCCTCATTTGTTATGTGGTAATTGCCCAGATTTACCATTGCCTTCTTCCCTTTTCATTTTCAGACTCCCTCATTCAAGATGTCCGAGACCTCTTGGGAAGTGGTGCTGAACAACCTCTCCCCTCACACTGGAGGAACTCTGGAGAATTGGACAGTGATGAGGCCCTTCATGGTGAACAATATGTTGTCATCTGAGAAGCCCAAGGAGGGTGTTTGCCATCATTGTGGATACAAGGCTGCAGTAGTGATGTGTAGGGACTGTGATCACTCTACTGCACAGCCTGTGACCTTTCCACACATGAGGCCCTGGTGCTTCATAACAGAGCATCCATGGTGGAGGGGTTCTTCAGACACCTGCCGCCATCCACTTTTGTTCAGCAGCATGAGGGAGGGAAATGAAAAAGGTAGTCTTTAAGTCTCAGGTTATATAGGCTGTTTTACATTTTACACAAACCCTGGTTTACTCCAACAAACATGCTAGATGAAGTTTTGTTTGATAGAAACAACACCCTCACTGTTGAGTTTTTAGTTTCATTTACTCTAATATGTAAACTAATTCTACTTTTTAGATTGCATGTTACCAATTGTTCCTCCCTGCTGCGACTGCTCCACCGGGCAAACAAGCTTTTCCAAGGGAAAGCCAGTTATTTTAATTGGAATGAATTGTAACATTTTTTTTTAATTTCTTCATATTGTGTTTTTTGTTTCTTGTGAACAAGAGATAATTGTTTTTCTCTGAAATTTCAGGAAGATACAACCTCTTCCTTCCATCAGTAAACTGCTCCTGTGGAAAAACCTTGCCAGTGACCATAAGTGATCTGGTTGAAAGCGGGTACTGGCCAGCCACTGTCAATTTTGAGACCTTGTACATGGTGGAGTCTTTTTGGCCAGTGATGCTGAGGTGTCCTCCTTTGTTGATTACATCCATGGAACAACTGGACATGTAAGCTACATTTATATTTCTTCATGTGTAACACCATAATTTCAAATTTGTATGAATGCTTGCCTGTTTTTTTCAAAATGTAAACATGATTTGGTTTATTTAAGTAATAGAGTGGTATTACTGCATCAAATGCCATAATACCATGATTTACAGCTTATTTTGTAAAATGTAACTGTATTTGCCCTCATCTGTTTAAGAATCCAGGGAAAGGGAGATGTGGTGTGGGTCAGTGGATGGCAGCATGAGAGTCTGCCAACAAGTCTGCAAGCAAACTAGATGAGGAAGGTGTTGAAGTTGCTGTCTGCCGTTATGGGGTTTTGCTGAAGGGACTGAATATGTTCCGTGGAGAAATATTTGCATACCCATTATATCTCCAGAAACAGCTAGCTTCACAGACCGTTTTTTTGCTCTGTTGTGGTCTGCAAATATTGGCCATATCTGCAGAGAGTTGTGGACCACTGTCCAGAGTTGGAGGACTTGCTGAACATGCGCCCATTTCTCTCCCTCATGCATGCAAAAGCGCATTCATAGACATGTGAGGTAATAATGACAATTAGATGTATTTCTTACCATTTGTACCACACATTATGATTGTCTGTCCTCTGCCCCTACTTTTTGTTTTCCAACTGATAACATTCATGTAAATGTCTTACAGTTAAAATACAATCAAGAAGGAGCTGGAACGACAATCGGAGAGGAGGTTGAACAGGTTAACAGCTTCCTCTCCTGAGCAGCCATATGTTCCAAGTACATGTCAAAAGCCTGGTAAGCATTTTTCATGTATAGTTGTGTCCAAATTGAGACCACAAGCCGACATATTTTTTGTTTGTTTTGAGTGTAGCGCTATTTTTTATTATAGTCTTTGGTCTCCACATAGACCAAAACCAGAAGGTGTAGCACCTCTCTACAATAGAGTGCTTCCTCGTGATCAGGTGGAGTCAAATCTCTGCAGGTGTCCAACTCCAGAGAAGACTAACAACACCAGACTTTATTAATATTAATATTTCCCATATTCCCCCTTCTGAGAACGGGTTTGAACACTGATGCTCAGCCTTTGCATTTTAGAGTTCCATGCATAGGTGCTACCCTTTGAAAACAATTGTCTAGTCAGCACTTTTACACTGATCAGGATTCTCTTTATAATAATTTAACTTCTGACACGTTAATTAAGTGCATGATTCTTTCCAGGTTTATGTGACAATATTAGAGAATGATCAATGTAGTATCTGACCTTTGGTCCTCACTGTGAACCTAAATTACTGCACATACATTGTGTGTCAAGTTCGCACAGACATGCTAACTATCCAGGCTGGAACAAGGCAGAAAACCTTGACCAGACACTGGCCAAAAGATACATCAAGGTACTAACTAGGCAACTATGTATAATAACATTTTTGTTTTTAAATTGTGTCTCAGCATTTGTTAACACAGATATTTCTTTCGGACAGACTGTACAAAGGATTACAGAGGCAACAAAGGACCTGGAGAAACTCACCGCTGAGTTATCTCTACAGCAAGACACAGTCCAGCAGTGGGTGTCTGATGTTCAGCAGTGGACATCAGTTACTTTGAAAAGATTATTTGATGACATATTTTAAAGAATCATTTGGCTCTGCTCTTGTACAGGGGATCTGAAAAGAGGCTGATTGTAAACTGAGATGGGCATTAATTAATTTGTTTGTTGTCGTCCAAAGGAGCAACAATCCAAAATGACCTGCAGAGGACCATCGAGGGGCTATATTTGGGCATCAAACAGCGAAAAGATTTCAGCTGTATCGTCAGTCTGGTGAGAGCAGAAAAGGCCACTAGTAATGCAGATTTGTGAAAAAACAAATTCACTACTGATTTATACATGGTAAAAATAGCAAAGCCATTTATTAATAAAATAAATAAATAAAACATCTTTTGAAGTAGATTTACTACAAGTCAGGGCAGCATACTGAAAAACTGTCAAAATCATAATAAGGTTGAGTGCAATATCCAAATATTTCCAATATTTCTGCAATAAGTGTAGAGATGTCCTGACCTACTAATTGTGTCCTCTATTTAAAAAAAAAACATGATTGTTTAAAATAGATTCCGAAAAACATTTTCACAAGTTTTTTTTCACAATTTTTCAAATGATAATGAAACTTGTGATGCAAAAAATGATCACACAGCATCTGTCACAATAATCATAACACATACATGCATATTGTGAAGCCTTATTTTGTATGGTGCTTTTGTGTAGTCATCGTGTGAGTGCACACTCATTTTGTGTTTCTCATTGTAGGTGGGAATAAGTGAAGGCATCAACTGAGAAGAAAGATTGCTGTTGAGAAGAAAGCCTTTGAAGTTGCCATCAATGACCACAATGCTACTGTGGGGGAAGTTGAAAAACTGCCTCCTCCCAATGAACTCCTGGCTGTGGACAACTACTGGCCATGAGAATGTAAGTACTGAAAATGCTGAAATGCACTGAATACAAATTGTTTGATGCACACATCTTGATGTACTATACATATGGAATCTGGGGTTCTATCTCATCCTGTCAGGGTTTATTTCTCTATAGTAGTAGTACAGCATGCAAAATATCTTCTGTCCCAATATTTTTATAGGAGGTTGCAAGATAACACTTTGATGTAATGTTTTGCAGGTCATGGTGATATGGAGCGGAAAAGAAAATGTTTTTGACCAGGTAATGCTGCTGGTTAGACTGAAAGAAGAAGAAGTTATTGTGGTTCGCAAAGTCAAGCAGCACATGGAGTACATGAGGAGTGTTGCTGGACTGATTGAAGAGGTTTACCTTTCAGCTCACTGAAGACACCAATGGGAAATGTAAGGACAATAGTTAGTGTTTTTCTTCAATTTGCTTCTCTGGTAACCACCTGGCTCATTTCTTTTTATTTTAATGTCACATTCTCAGGCAGTACAGACGGATTAATGGAGAAAGGACGTGAGGGACTACTCTGTGTGCTGAAGAGAAGATTGTGTGAAGTTGAAGCACAACTGGCCACAGCACGCACAACATACAAAAGTATTGTTGGACTGCAAACATTGTCCTTAGATGACTTCTCTGAAGAGGAAGACTTAGAGAATACTTCCTCAACTGATGAGGAACTGGGAGAGTAGTTATTAGGGAGATGATGTATATGACTCTAAGAAGATGTCTTCACAGTGTGTTGAACCCAAACGTCAGTGCTCTAATAACTTGTATGTGAAACCTGAGGCTATTTTACTGCTGTTGTAAGAGTTTTTTGTGTTTAGAGCATGTACTGCAAATTCCTCTGAAAATGTAAAAAAACATTATGTTAGCCCATTAGTCCCCACCCTCTGCCCCAACCCAATCACTGGTGATTCACAACTGTCAAACATGACAAATTACCTTGGTCTTTTTTTTTTGGTCGAAATGTATTGTGCATCCCTACATAGCTTCACTGTAGTTGTGTATAGTTTGTATATACTGTACCTACTGTAATTTACAGCCAAATTTATTGTTACTCTCTCCAACAGTGTGCTATTCTAGCTTGTTTCCACATGTTAGTATATTAATACTCTCTCTCTCTCTCTCTCTCTCTCTCTCTCTCTCTCTGTCTCTCTCTCCCTCACTCACTCACTCACACACACACACACACACACACACACACACACACACACACACACACACACACACATACATATATACATACATACATACACCTTCTCTATCTGAAGATATATAATCTTTATTTAGTACAGGGCATAGTCTCTTTGCTCTAGAAAGCCTACTTTATTAATTTAACCCAGTAAAGTGAACTGTTGTCATCGTCTCTTTTGTTTGATTCATGAATAGTTTTCATTTAAGTCAGTTTCCTGTTTTATCCCATTGTGTGAGTTGTTCCTTTCAGGTAAGTCTGTAGTAAGCGTTAGGCCTATATTCTAAGGCAGGGGTCATCAACTACACTTGTCCAAGGGCCAGAATTTTTCTCGGCAGACACTATCAGGGCCAGACACTCTTGTATTATTATTTCATATATCAATTTGCCTTTGAAATGTATGTTATTATATTTTAGCCTTTGTCAGTGTTAACAGACTCATATTACCTGTACGATAGCAAGCCACTAGGGCGAAAATGATATTTTAGGCTTCATATTCATGAAGCTGTCAACTGCTAATGTGGGGAAGGTGATTGCCGCTGGATGAGGCGGCCAATCATAGCGAACTGATTGACATCCAGGCCGCTGATGACATGAAGGCTGCTCTCCGTGGTGCTGAAAGCTTAAGTGCCTTTTGGGTGGCTTGTCCCCTAAAGTATGACACACTGAAGAAAGTTGGTAATGCATGTGCTCACCATGTTCGGATCTACACACACCTGTGAAGTTGTGACAAAAGGAACATGGACTGCAGGCGCATAACAGCTGTCAAGCTCATGTGACTCTCGAGGTTCCTGTCGGGAAAACAAAAACGGCCAAATTTGGTTTTAAAATATCATCATTAAACAAACATTGTTTTGTTGTTTTTGTCTTTTCTTAGCATAGATCATATACATGCAATATAATTATTTATTAGACTGTGTGATATTTGATAAATTGGGTAGATATGTTTTCAAAACCCTAGCACAACCCTAAAACGGAGGAACTACAACTGGGGTGCTGATGTCAACACACGTGCTGAAGAGGGTCTAGGGAGTTGTAGTTTTTTTTATTATTTTTTTAAAACAGGGTTTTCCCTAAAATTGAAAATTGTAAATACTTAATTGGTGGCATTCCAGGGGTTTGAGGGGATGTCAAATACATTTTTGGGATTAAACTTTAAATATTGTCTTGTTCAATGGGTTTTTTTATTTTTACACCATACCCCAGTCCACCCCCCCCCCCACCCCTTGGTGACTATGCTCAAATTATAACTCATGTCAACACCTTTCTATAACAAGAATAGAAAGGTGTTAGTCTCATGTCTGTAACCCTTTTCGTCCCATAATTATAAGCCTTCAAATATGCCCTGAGGTTAAGGTTCAAAGGTCAATATCTCAAAGCAGGAATAATATAGAACCGTCAAATTGATATATGTTACTCTCCAGGTCAAGACCTTGGGTTTAGCTCTATGACAAAGTTTGAATTTTTTCACATTTTGGACATGTGCCCTAACAGCCTCAGGTTCAGAGAGCACTTTGAGTGCTTCAAGTGTGTGTGTGTGTGTGTGTGTGTGTGTGTGTGTGTGTGTGTGTGTGTGTGTGTGCAAATAATGTAATAATGATGAATTTTTTTATCTTTATGATTTTGGAGGGTTTTATGCCAGGATAACCTAACAGTCATTCAAATCATTTATATCTACCACAGCAAATAGGCTACACAATGCATCTAATGTTATAGTTAGATTTTAGTAGACAAAAAAAGTGTGTGCAGTGCTTTATTGGATGGCATGGTTAACTAGTATTTGAGGAGCCTGAGCCCTTTTTGGATGGCATAACCTCAGCTGCAGCCAGGCACCCTGCTGGAAATATAGCCTACAATGAAATAAACTATTATTTTACAATCACAGATTATAATATGCCTAAAAACAGAGACAGTGGTCTTTGGGTTCAGGTTACTTTAGCCAGGTAGACAGTCGACCTTTGAAATGGAATGAAGCCCGCAGCAGAGTTTACAGTTGAGCGCGCCCCTATTTAAATGTAAAAGGTTCACAAAAGTGGCATCACGTTTTTACGTGTGGGCAACGTAGCTGCGAGAGGTCGCTGAATGACACGTGGGTTGCCCTATCACAGAGGCACAGAGGTCAGCAGATTGACAAGTAAAGTGAGTGAGGGGGGTGTCCGCTCTCTCTGCCACGCCACCACCATTCATACTGTGCATCCTCAAAGGTAGGTAATGAACACACGTACACTGTAAAAAATTATTTCCCCTTTTTGTTGTCTCAACTTCTGTTTTGGGGTCAACTCAACCAAAGCCCGTCTACGGAAAGCTGTTCCACTCCCTATTCAGCCCCACTGTACCTACTTTGGTTGCATTTCCACCAGAGTTCCACTGGGGGTGATCACGGTCCAGTGCAAAATGAATGGGACCCTATGGAGCTAGACGGCTAAATTTGTCTCTTTTGCCTGATTGTCGTTGAGAAATCTCAGATTTGATTGTAGTTTTTGCAAGTTCAACATGGATTATAGGTCAAAAGTTGAATGAACGAGTACTTATGCCCTTTCGATTTGTTACAGGTTGAGTCGTTGTTGCCCATAACACGCTAGCATTCTGCTAATGAATGCTGATTGGTCAGTGAAGGATTGATTATGATCGGAGATCCCACTTGACGGCATCCGAAGCAGAGCCAGAATGTCAGAGTGAATATTTCAGCGTGGTCTTTAAAACATTAGCAAACCTCTTTCTAGCACGTGTATTAACAGAGAGAGCCTAATCTGTCAGCTGTGTTGTCGATGCTTCGAGAGAACAAAAGAAGCGACTCAGAGCTTGCCGTGAAGCAGTATCTCTGGCCGTATATGTGTATGACGTCATTGACATGTTAAAATAATTTTTAGAACAAAAAAGCGACTTTAAAAAAAATCTAACACCCAGCAGTATGTATTTTCTTAGCCTCCCCTTTCGAATGCAACATTCAAATTACTAGACTAAAAATTATATCCTGAGAAAAGTGGATTTTGAGGGGTATAGCTCCATAGAGTCCCATTCATTCTGCACTGGCCTGTGAGCGCCCCCTACATGGAACTCTGGTGGAACTGCAACCAGTTCAGAAGCCGGAAGTAATGAGGGAGTGGAACTTCTTCCCATATTAGAAATTCTTTGACTTAGCTTTCAACTCAAAAGTTTTCAATACTTTTGTTGAGATAAAAGACATATGTGTTTTTGCTCTGAAATTCTAATGCACAGATGAAACAATTGAGTAATTCTTGTCTGCTCAAATCGAAGTTCACCCTCTCGTTCAGCTCACTGCGTCATTTTGCACATGCGCAGACCACGTTAGTCTACCTTGTCTCCTCCAGAGCCGTTAACGGCTCTCTTCTGATCGCTCCTCTATCGAAGGACCGAGCAAGTGAAGCGAGTTGACTGTTGGCGTAAGTAAACTTTTTCTACCGTCTAATATTTCAGTATAGTTTTGAGTTTTGTCTTTACTAAGCGAAAGTTTTAACGAAATACTGTGAATTGAGCATTCAAACCTACAGTATAACGTGCAAGCCCTTAGTTTCAAAAACTTAAATGATACATATGTTAGCGGTAGACACGGTAAAGAACGAACATTGCACTTTTTACATTGACTAGCTAGTAGTAGCTATGTAATGATTAGTTGTGTGGAGAAATTCTGAACTTGCCTTCAACTAAAATGCAAGTAACGAACTAATCCTCTGAATGTAAGTTAGTTAGCCCTTATGTTGGCTAGCTAGCTGGTTTGACTAGCCTAGCAAGCTCCATGATACTGGCTAACGTTAGGTCATGTTGAGACAAACTCAGTTTAAAAACTACCTATACATATATATATAATGGCTAGCTATATAGTGATGTGATGTGAAGCTGCTAGTTTATCTGTACTTTGCTAGCTTGCTAACTTTCCACTACATCACACACTTTACTAGCTAGTGTGTGATACGTTTTTTGGGGCTTTAATCGTTACTGTGCTGGAGAGGATGTTCATTTTACTTGCATAGTGTGATAATTGTACATTTTATTTCGATGGGCAGTTGTAACACAGTTCAAAATATTCTCTCATTTCCTCTTCCCCAACCGTCAATAACTAAATGAAGTGAAATGTGAACGTGAATATAATCAATAATAATATTGAAGTAGTGAACTATTTATAGGTTTCAATCTGAACTGAACTGAAATATTCATTAGAAAGTATGAACTAACAACAAGCTACCTCTCTTTGTGTGTGTGTGTGTGTGTGTGTGTGTGTGTGTGTGTGTGTGTGTGGTAATCAGACTGACTTGCTTTATGTTTTCTTTGGAAGGATGTAGGCCTTAGTACACTAGGGAAAGGGCTGACCAATGCATTATTTTTGATTGACATTAAATAGCCTTCCAACATAGGGCTTAGTCTTTAAATTGCATTACATATTCTGAAATAAAAAGCTTGTCTAACAACACACCTATGCTATTTGTTTGTATTTTAAGCCATGCTAATGCAGTATTTTTGTCTATATTTCTTTCTTCAGAAACAACTGACAAAGATTCATTCAGTGGCCTGATTGATGCAGTGGACGTGTAAGTTTTGTAGTTTTTCCTCAGCAAATCCTTGGCTTGATTTTTCTAAGCTGTCACCTCTGTGCTCTCAGTGTTAGTGATAGTAATAAGGCATTACAAAGTTCAGCATGTTTCAATGGAACTACTTGCCCCTTTCCCTGCATATACAAAGACTGTCCTTGCACCCTCAAGACCCAAGCAGCTTTAAAAAATCATTTGGTTGCCCAGCATGCCCGACAAATTGACTCTGAGCCTGCAAATGCACAACTGTTATGTAAACTGTGTGATTTCTGTGAATCTTTTAACCTTTTTAACCTGACAAAATACTTTCATTTAGGAAAGCATGTTAAGAGTAAGGAAACAGTGAATTGTCCTTTTAAACAATGCTCTTTCAAATCCAATGTCTACAACACCTTAAAGGCTCATAAGAGCAGGTATCACCATGTGCCCAGTGTAGATGATGTAAGACCTGATATTTATTAATTTTGGAAGTGAGGCCCATGCTGGATTTACTGACCATGCGCATTTAAAGGATGATGTTGAGTTAGGCCTAAACTCTGATGATGATGATTATGAGGAAGAGGACATTGAGGAAACTCAGTCTCGCTTCTTTATTCTTACGAATGCAGACAGTTTTACATGTCTCTAAATCTGCAATACAAGATATAGTTGAACTTTACCAAATAAGCCTTTTGGCACAAACCTTTACTATAAGGTCAATCAGACCCATATTAGAGCAACATAACTGCAACTGTGATGCCCCTCTTCTAGCTCAGGTGTCTGATATTGTTCAGAAATCAAACCCTTTAAAATTCCTGTCTAGAGAAAATCAACTTGGCACAACTTACAAGAGAGCTACATTTTACAAAGAAAATGTCACGTACTAGATGCTGCTTGACAGAGAACCTTTGTTTATGTTCCAATTTTACGTGTTCTCACAGAGTTGCTAAACCGAAAGGATGTACTTGATAAAGTTCTACAACATCATAGCTCAGGTTCACAAACAAGCCAGTATGGATCATTTTATGACAGTTTTAATCAAAAAGAGAATGAATTGCTGTATTTCACATTGCTCTTGGGCTGTTCATTGATGATTTCGAGGTATGTAACCCCTTAGGTACCGCCAAAAATGACTACCAGGTTTGTGGTGTGTAGTGGGTGATTCTTAAGCTACCTTTTCAGTATAGGTCCTCTCTTTCATCTATCTATCTTGCAACATTGTATCGTAGGAAAGACATCATCACTTTTGGATATGAGAGGATTCTTGAGCCTCTGATCAAAGATGTTGCGCTTCGGAGAGAGCTACTTTGAGGATTTTCCAGAAGCATGTCCCAGAGCCCTCAAATGAACAAGAGCCATTGAATGATGAACAGGTCTCTGATTCCACACTGGACACTGCTAGCTTGCCATCAACCTCCTCTGGAGATTCAACTCCCAGACGTAGTGGTTCCCAATTGACATAGAGTTAAGACTCAAGCGTGGCAATGATGCATATTTCAGAGATTTCTCTCTCTTAGAAGTGCCTAGATCTATGTCTAGTGACATTCTTGATAGCTTGGCAGAGGCAATATTTGCCATAAAGACCCACCCAACCCACGGAGTGTGCCATTGTTGCAAAAGCATTGGTGGACAAATTTCCATGCTTGAAAGAGGCTGGCTCAACATGTGGGTGGAATGCTTAGAGATACAGCATATACTTTAAAATGGGGAATTTCAGACAGCAATTGAGCATTGCTGGGTCTGTGGAGGTCTCTGTGCGTAAAAGGGGGAGGTCAGTGTCAGTGGATACCAAAAGGCTATGAGGTCAGAGGTGAATTTTCTGCCTGAACCCCCTCAGAATAAAAGCCTTGAAATGCTTGAACAAGACAGACGCAATTTAGAGAGTGAAATGATGAAAAGGAATGTGGACTGGAAGAAAGTTGATGCCCTTATGGACAGCACCTTTTCTCTGAGGAGAAAGGAGATCATTGGGGAGGAGCCACTGGTCAAGGATCTCAAAGCCAGGTGGTCTGCTTTGTTCACAGAGCGACAGGTTAGTGTTATTTCTACTTGATGTATTATTAAAGTGACATGTTTTGCATTCTTCCTTTGATTAGATTCTGTTTTTATATTCATATTTTGTCTCCATGTTTGTCCTTGGTTTTATGCAGATTGAAGCAGAATTCAGGCGGATTGTGTCCATGAACCTGAAGCAGACATTTTTTGACCGCCTAAATGAGTTCGTCCCTAAGTTCCTGCGTCTGTACAGACAGAGACCGCAGAGTGTAAAGGAACTTCAGCCTTTTGTTGAGTCTCTAGATGATGATGTAAGTAATAGTTTCCGTTTCAGTAGTTTGACTGTCCTTTTAGGCCAAGTCTGTTCACTTGACAACCATATTTAGTAACACCTTTTGAGCATGTATTTCAGATTAATAAGTACAGGTGCCTATCAGAATGAATGGAGAATGTGCCCATTAAACTACTACTGTATACTCATAGGAAGGTCATAGCCACAAACAAAGTATATCACTGAAAACATTGGTATGTGTATCTCCCTAACAAAATTATAACAAACAGGACATGATGACATTGTCAGAGTAAGAAATAAGGATTTTAATCTGAAGTATGACTTTGTACTTCAAATTTTGCCTTCATCAAAAAAGCCACATTTTGCAGCAGTTACAGCCTTAGCACAATAGAGGCAGCTAGAGGGTCTTGGGGACCATCAGATTACCCAGAAAACGTGATGACTAGAAAGGTATTCTAGGCTGTGATTTCTGCAAAATGTGGCAATTTTGCAACCCAGTATTTCTGAGTGGATGGGTCAAACAACACAGGACTTACACCCCGGAGACCGGGGATCGTGTCCCGCGTGTGACGTGTCCTTTCCCCGTTCTTTTCCTAAACCCAACCATCCCGTTGTTGTCGCTTGTCCCCCAGAGACCGCTGCCGTCTCCCGCGTGTGGCATTTCATTTCCCCGTTGTTGCGTCCCCCAGAGACTGCGGATCGTGTCCCGGCGCATGAAAAAAACGAGATGAACGTGTCCTTGTACACAAATCAATAGATTAAAAATAATGTGAACATTTCACAAACTGCCCCGAGACCGTGTTGTATTTTGATGAAGGCAACACTTGAAGTACAAAGTCATAATTTAGATTAAAATCATTATTTCTTACTCTGACAATGTCTTCATGTCCTGCTTATAGCAATATTTGCTATATGACTAATCTCATGTATGTTTTTGTTGAAAACAAGAAATTCAAGGTGATCCCAAACTTTTAAAAGGTAGTGTAGATGTTGTGTACATTTTTTTAATTTTGCAGCACTGATGTCCTTTCTGGTCTGTATCCCTATTCTGTTGTCCAGAACTCAAATTAACAGAAGAGAGCAGTTGTTCTCCTTGGCCTGTCCCATTTCCTGAAAGAGGATCCCTCCCAATTCTTCAAGATTTGTAAGGTATGTGAGGAATCAATGCCACTCTGGAATCCATATTACTTGCTAATCTCGATCGTTTTGATCCAAATGAAGTCATGACCCTGTAGTTATAGGATATCTAGAAAATATGTCTTGTTATAAGAATCTGGACATGTGGAAAGACATCTGCTTAACCTTCGTAACGTCCTCCCGAATGCCTTACGCACGGTGGCCCAATGGTTAGCACTGTGGTTAGCACCCTGGTTGTCCTGGGCCTTTCTGTGTGGAGTTTGCACGTTCTCCCCGTGTGTGTGTGGGTTTTCTCCGGGTACTCCGGTTTTCCCCACCACTAAAAATATGTTCCCCTCCCTCTCTACCAAGCTGATGTTGTAAGGCTGCTGTGCATCACCCAGGTGGTTGCTACACATTGGGGGTGTTAGAGAGGCGTCCCCCCCGAAGCGATTTGAGTGTCTATGATAAAACGCTATATAAATGTAATGAATTATTAATATTATTATTACACCTTTTGTCCTCTGGGGTCAAAAATGACCCCGCCTGGTTTGACTGTTATTTAAAGCATACAGTATAAATTGTCTATCAATTATATTGTAACACCTTTTAGTCTTACTTCAGTTCAACCCATTACTACAATTTTTTCCCTTCGTTTTTGAATTTAGAGCCAATAGACCTTGTTTACATAAAAGTATACCCTGTTTCAGAGTAAAAATAAAATTAAACTATTAATTATTTTAACTTAATATTATTTTGACTATTTGACTTATCACAGAGTGGTATGTCATCAAACATGTACATCAAACAGCTATGATCAAAGATGTTTTGGCAAGCAGAATGGTGTGACAATTTGCTCCATTGCACCACTTTTGCTGCAGAAGACAACAGAAGTTAAAAAGTTTAAATTCAGTAAAACACCCATAATTGCAATGCATCTTAAATTTTCATGTGTTGAGAAATACATGCTGATTTGCAATCTATTCTTATTACTTTGTTGTGTCATTAGCTAACCGAAGAGAGTGAGGCAGTGAAAGGAATGAACGTCGGAATCTTGGTGGTTACATAGGAGGATCCTCAACGCCCTGTCCCCAAGGAGATGATTGATATTGCACTGATTCTGGAGGAGCATATCGTTCTTCGGGTCCTGAAGGATGTGCCCAACGCATTCGCCCTGCTGATGGGTACAGAGAGATGCGGAATTGTTGTGCACTTCTCCTAACGGAAACGTGGCTGAACAACAAAATGCCGGATTCATCCTATCAGATAGAGGGATCGGTTGTCTTTCGAGCCGACAGCAACCACCTGTCTGGTAAATCACGAGGAGGAGGTCTCCTGTGTTTATATCAACAAGGAGTGGTGCACAAACTGCAGCCTCGTGAGTAGACATTGTTCGTCGTAAAGTGCACTGTATGCACTTTACCGACTGCTGATGCCCTAAAACAGTGTTTCTCAAATGGGGGTACGTGTACCCCTGGGGGTACTTTGGAGTACTGCAGGGGGTATATGAACTTTTTGCAAAATGCTTAAAAATATGTCATGCATAATTCCTAAAATAATATATACTTTAATAATGAATGAATTACTGTAAGTGATCTATCACTGCCGACACTGTATTGTTGTTTTTATATAGATGTAAAAATATTTTTGCAGGGGGTACTTGGCTTAAAAACGCAATTCAAAGGGGGTACATTATTGAAAAAAGTTTGAGAACCCCTGCCCTAAAATACTTGCTTTGGTTGTTTTTAAAGAACTGATTTTATTTCTTATCCTATTTATTCTATATTTAAACCTTATCTTCTTTTTAATCATAGGCTAATGAATTACTGCCACTGCCATATTGCTGGTCCTGAGAGCGAATTTCGTTCTCCATGTGTCTAAAATGCTGAATGACAGTAAAAATGTAACACATGCACACACACACACACACACACACACACACAAGTGCACACACTCACACACACAAACCCACACACAAACACACACGCACACATACATGCACACACACAAACCCACACACAAACATACACACACACACACACACACACACATACACACACCATTATTTCCACGTGTCAAGAAGGCTGCTGATGTGTGATATTTATGGTGGCCCTGAGAGCTCAATGCACTGCAAATAAAAAAACGGACACCGACTTCAATACCAACCGACAACACTTGAAACCATCATCTTGACGACACATGCGCAGCATTTAGAAAAAACGCTGCAAGAAGCTCACAACACAATGGAAAACGCTTTCCAGGAGACACTATAAAGTGATGCACACGGCTGGAACACACTGCGCTAGTTGTTGCCGTTTGTGGAAGTTATTGAAGTCGGCTATGTGTCAGTCAAAATGACCCAAAATTAAATTAGTTTTGGCTTTTTAACATAGTGATCGCAAATTTCTGATATTACTGCAGATATCTGCTGCTAACCTAGCGTTAGCTTTTTGTTTATTATTTTATCTGAATCATGTGATCACATCGACGGATAGCCGAATTCAATAACTTCATAAGCCATAACAACAAGCTATCCCAGCCTTGTGCATCCCTTTTTAATGTCTTCTGGAAACCGTTTCCATTATTGTTGCTTCTTGCAGCGTTTTTTCTAAATGCGGTGCATGTGTCTTCAAAACGGTAAAGATGTTTCTTCATTTGTTTGTGTTGTGTCTATTCGCGTGTGTTGTCTTAATTTGCAGTGTGTTGAGCTCTAAGGTCCACCGTAGCTATTGGTTTCTAGGACACAGTAACTGTCTGCGAGGTCCACTGTTGTCTAGACGCTCAGCAGGAAGAAAAGAAAAAAAAGACTCCGGAAATTAAATGTAAAACATTTCAAGACCTTTTTACAGGGCAGCCTGAATTGGATTTAAGATCAATTTAACAACCAAGATAAAGAAACAAACAAACAGCCGGCAGAAACAAAGTGCTGCTGATTGAACACAGCTAATAACCTTTTGACACTGAAGAAAAACATTAGGAAGAGTGAAGTCCAGCTGCGTTTACATCGCATATGCAATAAAAACAAAACGGGTTCAGCATGTAATATTAATCAGGCTCTTTATTAATCTAAATTGCTTTTTACTCTGTTGGTTTGTCACTGTGAGTCTAACCTTTTACATTACACGGTAATGCTGTTCAGCTCTACTGTTAATATATAATTTCAAGATGGCGCTGTGTCGTGCGGTAGCCAGTTGCAGCAGCTCCTGATGTGTGTGTGTGTGTGTGTGTGTGTGTGTGTGTGTATTTTGTGTGTTTTTTAGTCACCTTTTGATCTTTAAGTTCAGTTCTTTTTTTATGGTCACTAAGAACATCTGTGTTGAGATGGCTTCTGCTAACTTCGGAATTTACATCCGCCATAGTGAGCGTTGTTTACATTCCACCATCTGCTGATGTGGAGGCAACTGCTGATGTCATCCACACCACTGTCTCACAACTTCAGACGCAGCAGCCCAATGCCTTCATGGTTATCACTGGGGATTTTAATCATGTTTCACTGGATAAATCCCTTCCAGACTTTCAATAATATATTAACTACCCCACAAGAGACAATACAACTCTGGACCTCCTGTATGCAAATGCCAAGGATGCATACAGTACCACTGCCCTCCCCCCCTTGGCAAATCAGATCACAGGCCCATTTCCAATCTACCATTCCTATCAAAGGTTCTGGAAAAAACTGTTGCAGCACAACTTCATCATCACCTCAAACACAATAACCTGTTTCAAAAATTTCAGTCTGGTTTCCGCCCTGGCCATAGCACAGAAACAGCCTTGGTCAGGGTCACCGACGACCTCCTGATGGCAGCAGATACTGGTTCACCGTCTCTACTCCTGGACCTAACAGCTGCTTTTGATACAGTAGACCACAACATTCTCCTCCACTGCCTGCAATACACTTTTGGACTCTCAGGAAGTTCACAACTGGTTCATCTCATACCTGACCAGCAGAACCGAGCACGTCGCCCTGGGCAAAGCAAAATCACAAACCCACAATGTCACCTGCGGTGTCGCTCAGGGCTCTGTGCTAGGCCCCACCCTTTTCTCCATCTACATGCTCCCCCTTGGCAAAGTCATTAGCAAACATAATATATCATTTCAATGTTACGCTGATGACACACAGCTCTATCTCAGGACAACCCCCACTTCTTCTGCTCCCCTGCCAACATCCACAGTGACCACCTGCCTGGAGGAGATAGAGGCGTGGATGAAGCTCAACTTCCTTCAGTTGAACAGCTCCAAGATGGAAGCCATCTTAGTTGGCACACCACATCAGCTCAGCTCTTCCACCATCACCAGTATCACTTTCTCTGGCCAAAACATCTCCCTTTCCACATCTGTCACCAACATGGGTGTTAAACTGGACCCCCAACTCACCTTTGACACCTCCATCAACACCTTCGTAAGACATCATTTTACCACCTCAAGAACATCACCAAACTCCGTCCAACACTCACACTGGCAGATGCAGAGAAGCTCGTCCACGCCTTTGTCTCTTCCAGGCTGGACTACTGTAATGCACTCCTCATCGGGATCTCTGGCAAGAGCATCCAGAGACTACAATACATCCAGAACAGCGCTGCCAGGATCCTGATGAGGGTGCGCAAGCATGATCACATCACACCCATCCTGAAATCTCTTCACTGGCTCCCTGTCCCACTCAGAATAGAATACAAGGTCTCCCTCCTCACCCACCAGTACATTCATGGACATGCCCCCCTTTACCTACAGGAACTCCTCAACCTCCAGACCTCCTCACGGACCCTCCGGTCTGCAACCTCAAACACCCTCCAAGCCCCCAGAACCAAGCTCTGCAGCATGGGTGATAGGGCCTTTTCTTCCGCTGCTACGAGGCTGTGGAATGCCCTCCCTGACCACCTGATGGCCCCACAGACTACAGATGTTTTTAAACGAAACCTAAAAACATATCTTTTAAGAAAATCTTTTTACTAAATGTATTTTATAGGTTTTCCTTTTTAACTACTTTGACATTGACCTTCTTTTAATTTATATTATTATATGCTCTGTAGCACTTTGAGATTGCTATAAATGTAAAGTGCAATACAAATAGAATGTATTATTATTATTATTATTAACTTGACTAAATTGACTACCTGACAGAGAGACCACAGTTTGTCAGTCTCGACCGTGTTTTGTCTGATGTGATGGTGAGTGGTACGGGGGCTCCGCAGGGGACTGTTCTGTCTCCTTTTCTGTTCACCTTATACACCACAGACTTCCAGTACAACTCAGAGTCATGTCACCTACAGAAGTTTTCTGATGACTCAGTCATGACGCAGTTGTTGGGTGTATAAGAGATGGACAGGAGAGTACAGAACGCTGGTGGACAACTTTGTGGAGTGGTCTGATAAGAATCACCTGCTGCTGAATGTGGATAAGACCAGAGAGATGGTGATTGACTTCAGAAGGAAGTGAACGGCTTCGCAGCCCCTTTGCATTCTAGGTGGAGATGTGGACATGGTTGGGGAGTACAGATACCTGGGTGTCAACATCGACAACAGGCTGAACTGGAAAGTCAACAGCACTGCTGTTTACAAGAAGGGGATGAGAAGACTCTATTTCCTGAGGAAGCTGAGATCCTTCAATGTGTGCAGCAGAATGTTGGAGATGTTCTACCAGTCTGTTGTGGCCAGCGCTCTGTTCTCCTACACCATCTGCTGGGGCAGCAGCATCAGAGCCAGCGACACAAACAGACTGAACAAACTGATCAGGAAGGCTGGCTCCGTTATTGGTCATCATTTTCTTTTGGGATCAATAAAAAACTATCTATCTATCTATCTATCTATCTATCTATCTATCTATCTATCTATCTATCTATCTATCTATCTATCTATCTATCTATCTATCTATCTATAATACACAATACATACAAGAGCTATAGATAGGAGACATTTAAAGGGCTTTATTGGTTCAGGGATATATTCAGAATTTGGGAGGAACTGTAGTTTGGGCTTTTGCAAACCGTGGATCAGGGACATGCACAGACATTTTGGAGGACAGGGGGTCAAGTGAAGGGCAAATAATTAATAAATAAGTATTTATTTTGAAAAAATTTAAACAAAATGTGAAATATATTAACACAACTCTGACTTCCTTACCAATTTATTTTAATTCCCTCACACTTACTCAATTGTTTAATACTCAACAGATTTCTGAAAAAAATAATCAGTTTACAGTAGAGCTGCAGCTATCAATTATTTTACAGATTATTCCATCGATTAATCGAGGAATCGGATAAGAAATACTTTTGTTTTATTGAAGAGAAATAATATACAATAGTTATTTTTGGAAAAAGCAACATTTTTATTGCCTACATTGCTTACAATATCATCTCTCAAAAAACTAAACATATTAAGTGCTATATTACATTGTTTTTAAAGAAAACATTTTCTGAAAGGCAATAACAACCTCAAACTAAGGCATATATTAAACATACATAAACTAGTGCTGTCAAACGATTCAAATATTTAATTGCGATTAATCGCATTAATGTGATAGTTAACTCGCAATTAATTGCAATTAATCGCACATTTTCTCTATTCTAAATGTCCCTTGATTTCTTTTTGCCCCATTATTCTTTCTCATTTTAATGCTCTTATCAACATGATACGATACTTTTAAAACGGTGCTTGAACCAAAAGATTTATATATATATATATATATATATATATATATATATATATATATATATTTGAAATGAGCACCTTGTTCAATAGTATTTGTCTGTTCTGTATGTTCAAAAATATAAAACAATAAAAAGTTGATGCATGTGAAAAAAACGACTTTGCGTAGGCCAAAAAGAATGTTAATCTCACGATAAAAAAATTGACGGCTTTCAACTTTCAGAACCACAAGATCCACCTGAGACTGATCTGTATATAGGCCTATATGTAAATATTAGTTATACTCAACCTATTTTTATTAATATATTTGATTACAATGCTACACAGCTCTGTTACACTTATGCTAGTAGATCGTTGTCAGAAAATCAGGGGAGACTTGTTACCTCCAGGGCCGACATTATAAAATAAATAACGCCAGGGTTAAAATCCTGTTTCTGGTGAGCAAATGAATGAGCTTGGCTTTTATTCTGGGGTATATTTTGTACACTGCACACATTGTGTACAAAACTTAAACGTATTCCACCAACTCTGCTCCGGTCGCTTCTACACATCTGCTTCTCTTTCTCTATCCCTCCTCATTTTTTTTGTGTTATTAATAAATAACACTAAACGGAAAGGGCTGTTGCTGTTATTTTGTTAATTTTTCATGTAGTGGTCAATTAAGGGATTTTGCTTCCATGTCCTCTTTTAACTTTTTCTTCTTTTAACTTCCAAAATACACATTTAGATGTTTGTTTTAGGCCTTTATTCTGCATCTGTTTGCATCAGTAGATTTCTTCTAAATTAACCAAACAAGCTAATGTGCATATTTAAACATAACATTTTATGAGAAAAACTCTTGATGTAAGTCATTAACTGGGGAAGTTCTGTGGTGAAATGTTTAGGTTAATCGTTTTGTTTAACTTATTCACCTCCACCACCTGTCAGTCAGCAAATCAGTCAGAACTCGACAAAGTCTCATATCCCGACCTGATATTAAAATTTTTTTACTCAATAAATATATTTGTTTGACAGGGAAGCTGTGTGCAAACAGGAATATATATGTATATATTAATTTATAATTAAAGAAAAAGCACTGCAGAAAAAAGGGCACTTTTTCTCAAGCCCCGTTTGATGTCTATGTGTGCACGTGCCTTGGATCAATGTCCACAATCCCTGTATGCAGTATTGGACGTCGGACTCCGAGGAATATCATCATTCCATTAAAAATAGGAATATGTTACACAACTCTTCATATGCCTGCTAATACTTTCCTTATGTCATTTGATTTTCTCTCAATTTCAAATGGAGAAAAATTACTTTTCATGTCTGCCTGTCACTGCCTCTTTCATTCACAGACATAGAAGGAAATATTCAATGATCAAAGAAAACACTATAACACTTAGCATGATTGCATTCACAGCTTCAGAAGAAAAGAAAAAAACAGTGAACTAATGAGGCCTGGATCTGCCTAAACAAAGACACAGCAGGGAACAAAGACATCTGACGCCGAGCCGAGAGTTCCCTAAAGAGAAGATTACGCGCAGCGGCGTAGTCTATGTCAGTGGCCCAATGACATACAACAACATACTTTCCATTATATTTTTAATATATTTTTAATTGTCATCTGTATTTTTCTTCTTCACATAAATAAAGGCATTTCCACCGTAAATTGGTGCATAAAAGTGTATCCGAATACAAGAAATGAAGTCGTTCATGCTCAAAACTTCCCTGGGGAAGGACACCCAGACTATGATATGGCCCCCCCTTCCCCCAAAGGCAGATTCTGGCTAATAAACAGTACAGTATACCCACTACAATACATTAGACTACACCAGTGATTATGCAAAGACACGTATAGCACACACTGATGCGCCATACGCAAGCAGCACGTGCAAACTTTCTCAGTGCCGGATCAAACCAAAAGGATGTAACTGCAGATAAGCAACTGCTTTTTTTAAAAGATACAAAGTGAAGAATTCAATTTCAATTTCAATTTTATTTATAGTATCAAATCATGACAAGAGTTATCTCGAGACACTTTACAGATAGAGTAGGTCTAGACCACACTCTATAATTTATAAAGTCCCAACAATTCTAGTAATTCCCCCAAGAGCGAGCATAGTGCGACAGTGGCGAGGAAAAACCTCGGCCAGACCCAGGCTCTTGGTAGGCGGTGTCTGACGGTGCCGGTTGGGGATGTGATGAACAGTGGCAATAATAGTCACAATAAAGATAATGAAACAGTGACTAGAAAATGGTGGTCGTAGTAGTTCATGTCATAGCAGGGCATTATAGTATGTAGCGTGGCACAGCAGGGCATGGCTGGATGTAGCAGGTTCAGCAGGACACAGCAGGACACAGCAGGACGCAGCAGGGCACCGCAGAGCGTAGCAGGGTAGAATAATACATTATAGGTGTAACTGAAGCGCACAAAGGGATGAGGCTAAAAATGCGGTCCGGTGGCATTTGTTACCGACACTAATAGTTTCCTTTAGCTTCATTTTTAGACGCACTTGGTCGGGACTCTTGGTGTCACTTTTTTACGTATGTTTAACAAGAACGGGGCAATTACGTTTAGGAACAGATGGTGGGTGGGGTTACAAAATGACAAGGACAAGAACGGGACCTGAGCCCCAGTCTCCTGGGTGAAAGTCCTGTGTTGTTTGACCCATCCTTCCCCCAACCCCTTACGAGGCATTTCAGGCTTTCATACTACTCGCTACTGTTGTCTCTCTTAACCCTTCTGTTTTCAAAGTTTCTATATCAGAAACTTTCAAGATTCTTTCAACTGAATTGCCCCGAAATAACATGGATGGTTCCATACAACGCTCTTCACAAGTGAAATTAAGGATCAGATCTCTACTTTCATTGAATTGTGGGTGTTGTATTCAATGTCATAGCATTATCCTGACTAAATTTTGACATATCTGTGATTATCCATTACCTTCATTCCTCTGATCTTAACCATTAGTCCAAATCATTCATCATTTCTGCTTTTTTCTTAAACAAAAATTTGGTGTAATTTCATATAAATGAGGTTTATTCACCATTAATTACAAAAAAAATAAGTGTAAAACTAGTGTAAATGAGTTCGTTCTAGTGGTGAAGATACTGGTGGAAATGAAAAAGAAATAGTGCCAAAAACGTTGTAAAAAGCAAGCAAAACATGAAAAAAAGCATCAAATAGGTAAAAAAAACAGTGTCTAAAAGAGTGTTAATTTTGACCCAGGAGGACAACACAAAGGTTGACAGAGCTCAACAGTGTGGTTCTGAAAGTAAAAATCCTGTTAATTGTCTCCATAAAGATTTAGATTATCAGCCATAATGTCTAAATCATCCGAGGTAGACTGACCACAAGCTACGAGGTTGTGTAACGGAAGTTTCTGTTCCTGTAGAAGCTAGAAGTCCGTACGAAATCACCCTTGTTTTAAGAAAAACATGTTTTATCCGCGATCTTATGGAGAAAAACTACACTACCCACAATCCTAAGCGCAACAGCAACGACTCTGATTGGTCCAACTCTCTATTACCATAGAAACGTTTACCGTAGCCGCGAAAACGGCAACGGTTAGTGCGAGCTTCTGTCATTGAACAGTCTTGTACCAATGCCTTTTTTTGCCATTTTCAAAATGTTTTTTTTGCACCGACTCAAATGTTTTATGCTCACTCTTCATCTTGTAGCTGGTTGGCTTGGTTCCAGACTTAAAACTCTTTATATAAGCAATTTTTGAAACGTCAACGAAACAATTGAATGGGGAAAACCACTTCCGCAACCAGAGCCGTTAAAAAAGTGGGCAGTCACTGTTGAGCTCTACACTACGTCATCTTACAGCGCCGAGGTGGAGCTGCTGCTCTGCCCGGTGCGTCCCGTACAGACGCTAAAGGGGGAGTTTTGCGTCGGTATCTGACACTGAGAGCCACTGACTAATCGTCAGTATTTTATGAGTTGGGAATGAGAACGGGTTGGCCATCAAATGTTGACAAGTGTAAAGGTACACGTCCGATTTTCTAACTTCACTCATTGAAAACTAAACTATGTCTTCTTGACTGACTAAAGTCGTCCCTGTGGTGGCGGATCCATATTAAGAGATCTAATAGGCCTATGTCACACTTCCTGCTTCCGGAAAGCGGAGTAGGGAATCAGAACTTCCGGTCAACAGTCCCTTTCTCCATAAGGATTTAGATTATCAGCCATAATGTCTAAACCATCCGAGGTAGACTGACCACGAGCTACGTGGTTGTGAAAGTTTCTGCTCCTAAAGCTGAAGGTCTGTATGAAATCAACGTTGTTTTAAGAAAAACATGTTTTATCTGCGATCTTATGGAGAAAAACTACACTACCAACAATCCTTAGCGTAACAGCAACATCTCTGATTGGTCCAACTCGCTGTTACCATAGAAACATTTACTGTACCCGCGAAACTACGAACGGCTAGAGCAAGCTTCTACCATTGAAGTCTATGATAGTTTCTGTACATGGTCTTGTACCTTTTTTGCCGTTTTCAAAATGTTTTTTACTTTGAGAGTGTTCATTTACAATCCAAACCACATCATCGTAGGTGACTTTAGGTAGGTTGCTGTCAGGTTTTGTGGCTAGAACCCAGAAGCGGACAGAAACACAGCTCGACGTTTTAACACAGTTTATTTCTGAATCAGAGAATGTAGCAGAATGGACTGGTGGGGGAATCCTCTCAGGTGACAGAGCAGGTAGTGAACACAGGCAGGGAAGACGAGGCATGCAAGGCTGGTGATTGCAGGCGGAGAGTGGCATCAGCAGGCAGGTTCAGCGACAGCAGAACAGAGTGGTATTCCTACAGGACACGAAAAAAAAGGTTGGCAGGCAAAAAACAGCAGGATACAAAAAAATCAGAGACAGATACTGGCTGGACATTCACCTATCAATCAATCAATCAAGCTTCAATCAAGCTTTATTTGTCATTGAAAAAAATACAATGTATTAAAATAATGAAATTCAGGGTGCCGCTCCAGATCAGTGCTTTTAAAAAGATAAATAATGAAATATGTAAAATATGTAGAGACCAGACAAACAGACAACCCCCCCACCCTCCACCCCGTTCCCTACATACATTTCACTCTCTCTTTTCTCTCTCTCGCGCTGTGAGAGAGGAGAAACAGAGCGAGCAGAGGAGAGGGAGAGGAAAAAAAGAGAAGGCTCCAGGAAAACCCAGCCTGTCACTTCCCCACTTGTGGCTTTGTGACAGTTGCAGAGAGACTTGGTCCAGCAGTGTCTATCGGGCTCCGCCATTGTAAAAGAGCCATATGCCCACTCAGAGACGTTCTTCTGGTCTTAAATTGTCGCGTGACATAGGCCTATTGAGAGACTTGCTTTTCAGTCATGCCTGGTGTCTCCTTCAATTAAAACAATTAGAAACTAATTAATAGGATGTGTAAAGATACACACCTGGTATAACGTGGGTGGGGGATGTGATGTGACGGTATAGGACTGTGTCCATATCAAGGTTATAATCGTTAACGAAAACGAACGAAATAACAAAAACTAAAAGCGACTAAAACTGTAATGTCTGTTTGCAAAACTAACTAAAATAAAATAAAATTATCGAGTAAATGTCCTTAGTTTTCGTCTTTGTCTTTCATAGAGCAAATAACGTTATCTTTCAGAGTTGACATTTCCGACCATAGACATATATACAGTTTCCGACTGGTAACCCAGAAATTTCGACATTCCATTGTTAAATTGAACACAATATAGTCCATGCCCCTCGGCTAGCATCATCGCGGTACCGAAAGTTGGTAGAAAGCGGCAGAGTCCAATTTGGGATTACTTTGAATATGACTGTGTGTCAGATAAAAACATGTGAGTGGGTGGATGTGAAAATGCGCGCACGCACGCACGCACGCACGCACACACACACACACACGTCAATGAACCAGACAGGTTATTGAGGACACTGACAGACAGAGAGACAGAAAAGATTTGATCAGCGTTGATGAAATGATTTTAGATCAAACTCTGAACAGGGATTCTTTTCAGAGAAAAATCCTAATTAAAAGGAGATTAAACTTTTGACCAAATATTGAAAGAGACGTAGGCACACAGGGAGATATGGAGAGCTATTAAATCAGATCAGATTAAGGGAAATGAAGTACAGCCGCTATAACAGGGCAGCAAGAGTGTGTGTGTGTGTGTGTGTGTGCATTTTCACATCCACCCACTCACATGTCTGTGCAAAAGAAAAGTAAAAAAAAAAGTTTTCTGAAGTGCTTGTAAGTGTGCGTTTGCATTTGATTGGACCACATAAACATACTTTTTTAAAGCACTGTAAAAAAAAGTCGAAATTTTACGGCAAATAAAAATTTTACAGTAGTTTTCAGTTTTTTTGAAATTGTGCTCAAAAATCTGTAAAATGATGGAGATTATATGTAAATTAACAAGCCAACTGTTATTTTAAATATTATGCCAAAAATAAATCTGTAAAATAAGTGTTTTGTGGCAAACCCTTAAATGAATATGACTGTAAATGTATTGTTTTGACATTTATTTGAATTAGGGTATTTTACATGAATTTTACGGCTTTTGTTTGATTAACAAAAAGCTTGCCTAATATGTGAATTCAACAGCCAACTATTTTGTTCAAGCAAAAATATATATTTTATTTATAGTGCATCTATCCACCACCCCCGACCATATACGGCGGGCCACGTTCTTATCAAGGGGGTAAGCTTCTCCTCGGACTGCGTAGCTCCTATGGCACCATTTTGATGCTAACAAGCCATCACCTCCCATTAGCATTCCATTGACTGCCATTCATTTTGACGTCACTTTGACAGCGAATAACTTTACATCTGAAGCGTTTAAAGACTCCACTTGTCCATTGTTTATTTCTAAAGAAACACGACAATGTATAAAAGGCTCCATTACCTTGTACCTCACGTTATGGCTCTGTAGCAGACGTTTTTGTAAAAATAGGCTAACGATTGTGTCATAACCACGCGACTTACTGTCTCATAGTAGCGGAATTACCGTATAGTACAGGAGAAGCGTGCAGGCAGTTTCAACTTACATTAGCTGTTTAAGTTTAATTACTAATGCTAACTAGCATTTTAGTTAGCAATAATTAGCCTGTGCCTATGTTATCTCCTTACATATACCTACGCTATCCGTCTCTGCAATATTCGGAATGATTGAGATTTCTCTTGGCACAGCTACCAGAAGACTTACAACTTTCAGACAGGTTGCTCACATCACATTTACGTCGTCTCTCTCAGTTGAAGGCTGCGCAGTAATGCTCAGCCATCACCGGAAAAGTGCTTCTAATGGCCTTCACTGGTCTCCGTCCAGAGCAACGGGATCTGTTGGTCCATTCTTATATACTGTCTATGGTTCTTATACAGCAGCAGTCAATATGGTGCATACAGCAAAAGAAACGTGGAATGCTTACGAATTACATTGCTTATCTTTTCGTAGCTTTTTGAACGTATGGTTTACAACCAGCATAGCAAGTTGAAGCCGGGCATTGCAGAGCGTAGCAGGGTGTAATAGGGCACAGCAGGGTGTAGGGCAGGACCACGGCGACAGCTGCCACCATGATGTAGGTGCCATCATGATCCAAGATGATGATGCTGGGCGGGAGAAGAACATAAGGACTCCGGGGAATAAGCTCCCCGGAGCTATGTTAGTAACAAGCATTTCTGGGACATGAATACACACAGACGGAAGGAGAGAGGAGAGAGAAGCTCAGTGTGTCAAAGGAGGTACCCCGGTAGTCTAGAACTATAACCGCATAACTAAGAGCTGCAGAGAAGGAGAGATAGGGAGGCTGTGTTCCGGGATTGTGGCTACACACCTTCCCCCGCCAGTCTAGCCTAACGCTGCGACTCCTTACTTGTTACTTGATCCTTTATAAACTACTTATTAATTATTAACTAATCATTATAAGCATTAGTTACCACTTATAATAGCCATCTAAATAACACTTACATATACAATACATTTACAATAACAAAACATTTATTAACCATTGACAAAGTAATATCTATTTTATATTACACTAATGATGACATAACAAAATAACATTACTAATGATTAATAAACACTGACATGGTGTTTTAGCAGTAGAATAACTATTAAACTATTACATTTTTCAAACTTTCAATTTTTCAATTTAAAAAAAAAATTGCTTAACTAGCAATTTATCATTTATTGATATTATTATGAAGTGTTACCGCAGGATGTAATTACAGCTTGTTATTTCAAAAGAAAACAGACAAAAGGGAAACCATGCAAAAGCTGGCAGAATTTTTCACAGTAAATCCTTGTTTTGTTTTCTGCGTTGGCTGCTTCTTTATCTTCTCCTGCTCGGTGCTGTCTGTCTTTGTCATCGTAAACAGATGCGTCGTTACGGAACAATAAGCTGGGCGCTTAAAGAGCATCAGCGTATCGTACTAGAATTGCATTTCGATCTTGTTAAATACCTTGAAAGACACTAAATACTACAAGTAAATGGGCTGACTCTCAAAATAGCATTCAAGAAACTTGGAGAACTACTAATCCATTAGACATAATTAAATGACACACATCCATGGCAACGTGAGACATCAGTGTCACATCTAATATGTGCTATTGTTACAGGCATGAGATGTAGTATGTGTGATAATAACGCTACAGGTCAGCTCTTCT
Organism: Sander vitreus; assembly: GCF_031162955.1. NCBI lineage: Eukaryota > Metazoa > Chordata > Actinopteri > Perciformes > Percidae > Sander > Sander vitreus. The sequence continues at coordinate 30,696,266 of NC_135861.1, read as the reverse complement.
CAACCTGATCATTTCTGGGGGTCGCCAGATGGTTAGGGAGGACAAATAAAATAACATATTCTAGATGGGGGAATGGTTCTTACATTACGGTGTTAGTTTGGTACATTTCTTTCAGAGCTTCATTTGCAAATCAGGAAGTCCTGGAACACAGAAAGTGGTCTGAAGGAGGGTCAGGGGGAGAGAAAAAGACATCAAAAACACATCAAACATCCACAGAACCTGGAGCACATTGGACAAGGCTAGGTGCTAGCTGTTAAAACCCAATTCAATTCAAACAAGTATCAAATCATAACAAGAGTTATCTCAGAGTAGGTCTAGACCACACTCTATAATTTACAAAAATCCAACAATTTCCCACGAGCAAGCATTTGGTGCGACAGTGGTGAGGAAAAACTTCTTTTAGGCAGAAACCTTGATCAGACCCAGACCCAGGCTCTTTGTTGGCGGCATCTGTCACAGAACTAAACTCATTAAACCGAAGCGCATTATTTGTTTACATGTATAAGCATTCACAAAAATCACTCAAAATCAGCAGGGCCTCTGTAAGATGTATTAAGAGGTAACGGTAGCGAGTAGTATGAAAGCCCGAACATCTGTGTAAGGAGGTTGGTTGGGGTGGTGGATGGGTCAAACAACAGAGGACTTTCACCCAGGCGACCGGGGTTCATGTCCCGTTCTTGTCCCGCGTGTCACTGAAACGTACTTAATACATGCTTTTTGACATGATGGGAGTGAGAATGTGTTGGAATGACAGTTACTTCTGAATGTGACAGTTTTCACACTTCACCAAATGAATTGAACTCTGAGGGAAAACAGCTTGGCTTTCAGTGGAGCTGCTCAGTGGGTGTCAGAGCGTGAAAATGCCTGAGGGGATGCACTTACACAACAGCAATTAAAATATCTGCTAGAAAACAAGAGCAATAATGCTTAACCCTCATTTAGACTGCAAACATCGAGCCAGCGACTGTCTATACCAAAAACTAGAACTGGTTTGGACAGCCCTTGTCCAAGAGAGATACAGTGGTGTGAAAAGTGTTTGCCCCCTTCCTCATTTCCTGTTCCTTTGCATGTTTGTCACACTTAAGTGTTTCGGAACATCAAACCAATTTAAACAAAAGTCAAGGACAACACAAGTAAACACAAAATGCAATTTGTAAATGAAGGTGTTTATTATTAAAGGAGAAAAAAAATCCAAACCATCATGGCCCTGTGTGAAAAAGTGATTGCCCCCCTTGTTAAAACATACTATAACTGTGGTTGTCCACACCTGAGTTCAATTTCTCTAGCCACACCCAGGCCTGATTATTGCCACACCTGTTCACAATCAAGGCATCACTTAAATAGGAGCTGCTTGACACAGTAAGGTCCACCAGAAGATCCTTAAAAGCTACACATCATGCCGAGACCCAAAGAAATTCAGGAACAATTGAGAAAGAAAGTAATTGAGATCTATCAGTCTGGAAAGGGTTATAAAGCCATTTCCAAAGCTTTGGGAATCAGCGAACCACAGTGAGAGCCATTATCCACAAATGGCGAAGACATGGAACAGTGGTGAACCTTCCCAGGAGTGGCCGGCCGCCCAAAATTACCCCCAAGAGCGCAGCGACGACTCATCAAGAGGTCACAAAAGACCCCCACAACAACGTCCAAAGAACTGCAGGCCTCACTTGCCTCAGTTAAGGTCAGCGTTCATGCCTCCACCATCAGGAAAAGACTGGGCAAAAAATGGCCTGCATGGCAGAGTTCCAAGGAGAAAACCACTGCTGAGCAAAAGAACATCAAAGCTTGTCTCAATTTCTCCAGAACACATCTTGATGATCCCCAAGACTTTTGGGACAACATTCTGTGGACCGATGAGACAAAAGTGGAACTCTTTGGAAGGTGTGTGTCCAAGTATATCTGGCGTAGAAGGAACACTGCATTTCATAAAAGAACATTATACCAACTGTAAAATATGGTGGTGGTAGTGTGATGGTCTGGGGCTGTTTGCTGCTTCAGGACCTGGAAGACTTGCCGTGATAAAAGGAACTATGAATTCTGCTGTCTACCAAGAGATCCTGAAGGAGAATGTCCGACCATCTGTTCGTGTACTCAAGCTGAAACGAACTTGGGTTCTGCAGCAGGACAATGATCCTAAACACACCAGCAAGTCCACCACCGAATGGCTGAAGAAAAAACTAAATGAAGACTTTGGAGTGGCCTAGCCAAAGTCCTGACCTGAATCCTATTGAGATGTTGTGGTATGACCTTAAAAAAGGCCGTTCATGCTCGAAAACCCTCTAATGTAACTGAATTAGGACAATTCTGCAAAGATGAGTGGGCCAAAATTCCTCCAGGGACGCTGTAAAAGCCTCATTGCACGTTATCGCAAACGCTTGGTTGCAGTTGTTGCTGCTAAGGGTGGCCCAACCAGTTATTAGGTTTAGGGGGCAATCACTTTTTCACACAGGGCCATGATGGTTTGGATTTTTTTCACCTTTAATAATTAACACCTTCATTTACAAATTGCATTTTGTGTTTACTTGTGTTGTCCTTGACTATTGTTTAAATTGGTTTGATGTTCGAAACACTTAAGTGTGACAAACATGCAAAGGAACAGGAAATGAGGAAGGGGGCAAACACTTTTTCACACCACTGTACATAAATATAGCTTGTGTTTCCGACCCATGTTTACTGTAATTCTGCTCTTCATTTGAGGCAGCACCAGTTGGGGCTGAAGACTATGAGATATATGTGTTATACACATATATAACAACAATATAAATACAACCAATTTACCATTGGCAGGGCTCAATCCGATAATCCAATATATCATTATATTGGTAGCAAATTCCCTCTGCACTCATAGCCAACCAGAGCAACGCTAGTTGATAGATTAAACTTTTGCCATATCCGGTCGGCAAAACTCCGAACACATCTTCCTTTTTGAAGAATGACTTCAGTGCTTAACTCCAAGTATTCCAGAGTTGCGGCTAAAGCCGATTTGAAAGATCGCTGTTCGCCAGCAGCAGCAGCAGAGGCAGCCATCTTTTTTGTTTTCAAGTAGCAGGGAATTCACCCGGAAAGTCGCAACTCTGCCGTCCTTATGTTAAGCCCGCCCACCGACTCTATACACGATGTGATTGGCCTGACCAGAATTTGTTTTTTCCAGCTCGCAAGCCAACGGAGAGTTGCTAGACTGACCATGGCTGAAAATTACATTTGCTGCCGCTAGGGTTTTGCAGCAAAACAGTGTTATTTCACAGATTTATTTTGGCATAATACTTAGTAAGTAACAAGTAACAGTTGGGTTGTTAATTTACATATAATGTCCATAATTTTACAGACTTTTGTACACAATAAAAAAAAAAACTGAAAACTATTGTAAACAATGAGTTATTTTCCGTAGAATTAGGAATGTTTTTTTTTGTGTGAACGGTGAATGGTTCATGTAAAAGCGCTTTGAGAAAAGTGCTATATACTGTAAATACATTTACATGTTTATATACTGTATAAATACAGTCCATTTACATGTACACTCACCTAAAGAATTATTAGGAACACCTGTTAAATGTCTTGTTAATGCAATTATCTAATCAACCAATGACATGGCAACTGCTTCAATGCATTTAGGGATGTGGTCCTGGTCAAGACAATCTCCTGAACGCCAAACTGAATGTCAGAATGGGAAAGAAAGGTGATCTAAGCAACTTTGAGCGTGGCATGGTTGTTGGTGCCAGACGGGCTGGTCTGAGTATTTCACAATCTGCTTAGTTACTGGGATTTTCACGCACAACCATTTCTAGGGTTTACAAAGAATGGTCTGAAAAAAGAAAAACATCCAGTATGCTGCAGTCCTGTGGGCGAAAATGCCTTGTTGATGCTAGTGGTCAGAGGAGAATGGGCCGACTGATTCCAGCTGATAGAAGATCAACTTTGACTCAAATAACCACTTGTTACAACCGAGGTATGCAGCAAAGCATTTGTGAAGCCACAATACGCACAACCTTGAGGCGGATGGGCTACACCAGAGAAGACACCACAGGGTACCACTCATCTACACTAAAAATAGGAAAATGAGGCTACAATTTGCACAAGCTCACCAAAATTGGACAGTTGAAGACTGTAAAAATGTTGCCTGGTCTGATGAGTCTCGATTTCTGTTGAGACATTCAGATGGTAGAGTCAGAATTTGGCGTAAACAGAATGAGAACATGAATCCGTCATGCCTTGTTACCACTGGGCAGGCTGGTGGTGGTGGTGGTGTAATGGTGTGGGAGATCCCTTTCACCTTCAGAACTGCCTTAATCTTTTGTGTCATTGATTCAACAAGGTGCTGGAAGCATTCTGTACTTCTGGCTCATATTGATAGGGTCAAACACGGTATTAGTATGGTGTTCCTAATAATCCTTTAGGTGAGTGTATATATATATATATATATATATATATATATATATACTGTGTAATTTACTGTGTAATGTAATTTGTGCCATTACAATACACATACAGTCCATTTATATCTAAACTTAGCACAAAAAGTAACGATTTGGTAAGTTATTTCTTGATGAGCAGCAGCGCTGAGTATGTGGGTTGTGCCCATGAAAAATTTGCCAAATCTTCTCTGCCAATGCCAAACAGCATATTCTGCCATTGACTCGTTTGGTGAATTGGATGATTGAAGTTTGAAGAAACAAGACATATTGGCAATTGAACAATTCATTTCACAAACAGGAGCCTCAGTAGAGTGTGGAAGAACCATACACAGCCACAACAGCCTGGCACCTCCTCCTCATGCTGGTCACACACTGCTGTGGGAAGTCATCCCATTCTTCAGCCAGCAGTCCTGACCTCAACTCCATTGAACACTTGTGGGATCAAATGGGCATGCTGTTCAGGCCAGAGTGACCAACGCAACCACGTTGGCTGACTTGCGACAAATGCTGGTTAAAGAATGGGATGCCTCTCTCTCTCTCTCTCTCTCTCTCTCTCTCTCTCTCTCTCTCTCTATCTATCTATCTATCTGCATTTATACAGACTTACACACAAACCAATCACCCAAACTTACACACACACGCCATCAACACATCAGTCATTTTTGCTTGGCAGCGAAGCGTAGGCTGAAATGCTCTCTGAGGAATAAACATGAGAAGAGAGAGAAGAGGAGGGGGTGAGAAGAAAATCAGTGTGATGACAGGAGCATTACACAGCACAGGAGAAGTTAGCTATTTAAACAGGTTTGAGGTGGTGTTTTACCAAACGCAAGTGGGCTGCACACACGTGACCTGATTTTAATGTGTGAAAGGAAAAACACAAAAACAGAAAATAGTCCTTTGTTTTTCATCGTGTGTAATATTTTGTTTATTGCCAAATAATCATGCTGAAGCAACTATTGTTCCCTGTGGGCCACGGTAGGTGATGAATGGGAGCCTTCAACTGAGTGAGATAAATTGGGGGATTCTGGGAAAAGGCATGTGGCCTAAAGCAGGAGAAATGTTTTCCTCACATATCCAGAAGTAGGAGAAAATACAGAACACAAACCAAAGCAACAAATAAGATGGAATAAACATTATGAAGGAAAAAGAAACTGAGGGCTGGAATATGGACCGTTTGGAGACAAACCTGGTGCTAGTTTCAAGCAGCAGGAAATATGAAATAGAATTTTAATCATTTAGATAAACAAAAACTAACGAGATTTAAGAAATGAGCCAACTAGACAAAAGGCACTAACATACTTACATATTTAATATTTAGCCATTATCCATTGACCATAAAACAATATATCTGCCAACATATGTAAAATTAATAAACACTTTGAACAAAGGTATAAGACATTCTTGTATCTCTAGAGGGATGGGACTGAGAGAGGAGAGTTGGGAGTGAGAGGAGAGTCTAATTCAATTCAATTTTATTTATAGTATCAAATCATAACAAGAGTTATCTCAAGACACTTTACAGATAGAGTAGGTCTACACCACACTCTATAATTTACGAAGACCCAACAATTCCAGTAATTCCCCCAAGAGCAAGCATTTAGTGCGACAGTGGCAAGGAAAAACTCCCTTTGAGGGAGAAACCTCGGACAGACCCAGGCTCTTCGTAGGCGTTGTTTGACGTTGCCGGTTGGGGGTGTGATGAACAGTGGCAATTATAGTCACAATAAAGATAATGGAACTATGACTAGAAATAGTTGTTGTAGTTCATGGCGTAGCAGGACACTGCAGGGCGGTACAGGGTGTAGCAGGGCGTAGCAGGGCACTGCAAGGCTTGGCAGGGCATAGCAGTGCACTGCAGGGCGTAGCAGGGTGTAGCAGGGCATAGCAGGGCACGGAGCAGGACCACGGTGACAGCTGCAACTATCATTTAGGTGCCACACTTATCCAAGGAAAACTGCGTGGCGAGAAAACATAAGGACTCCGTGGAATAAGTTCCCCAGAGCTAAGTTAGTAACAAGCATTTCTGGGACATGGATGCACACAGATGGAAAGAGAGAGGCGCTCAGTGTGTCAAAGGAAGCCCCCCAGCAGTCTAAAACTATAACAGCATAATTAAGAGCTGGTCCAAGGCAAACCTGAGCCAGCTCTATAAGGGTTGGTAGATGAATCTGACGACTACGAAGAGAAGCAGAGAAGAGAAGGGGTGCCGTGTCTGCAGCGATAAACTCTCCCCCACTGGTCTAGACAAACACTGCAACTCCTCACTCACTAACTATAAGCTTTATCAAAGAGGAGAGTTTTAAGTTTACTCTTAAATGTGGTAAATGTGGTGACGGTTTAGAGTTGGGAGTAAGAGGAGAGTTGGGAGTGAGAGGAGAGTTGGGAGTGAGAGGAGAGTTAGAAGTGAGTGTTGGGAGTAAGAGAGGAGAGTTGGGAGTGAGAGGAGAGTTAGAAGTGAGTGTTGGGAGTGAGAGTGGAGAGTTGAGTGTGTCAAAGGAAGTCCCCCGGCAGTCTAAAACTATAACAGCATAATTAAGAGCTGGTCCAAGGCAAACCTGAGCCAGCTCTATAAGGGTTGGTAGATGAATCTGACGAGTATGAAGAGAAGCAGAGAAGAGAAGGGGTGCCGTGTCTGCAGCGATAAACTCTCCCCCACTGGTCTAGACAAACACTGCAACTCCTCACTCACTAACTATAAGCTTTATCAAAGAGGAGAGTTTTAAGTTTACTCTTAAATGTGGTAAATGTGGTGACGGTTTAGAGTTGGGAGTGAGAGGAGAGTTGGGAGTGAGAGGAGAGTTAGGAGTGAGCATTGGGAGTGAGAGAGGACAATTGGGAGTGAATTGAATTGAAATGTCTTTAATGTCCCCAAGGGGCAATTTGGTTCACAACAGGTAGCCAACACATACACATTTGCACAAAAACACATAAAAACATGACATAAATAGATAAGAACATAAATACACATGTACACTATACTTAAAAACATGAAAAAATATGTGCTGTGACGTGGGCAGGGATGGCAGATAACCTATAAGTTTGTTGAGAAACAAACAGCTGATGGTACAAATGATCTCAGGTTAGACCTGGCATGTTTTCGGGAAGTATACCTCCTTCCTGATGGAGGAGGCAAAACACAGAGTGTAGTGGGTGAGTGATGTTAGCCAAAATGGCCATTGCCCTCTGTGTGGCTCTGGCCTCATACACATACCCAATGCTGTTGAGTTCAGTGCCAATTATTTTCCGACATATGTTTACAGTTTTTCCCAGTCTGTTTTTGTTGATTACACTCAAATTGCCAAAGCAGCAGATCATAGCAAAGGTTAAAATTGACTCAACAAAGCATGAATAAAAAGTTTTCAGAAGTGATCTATTAACATTAAACCCCTTCAACTTTCTTAAAAAAAACAGTCTCTGATTGGCTTTCAAGATATTGGGATACTCTTATATTCCCACAGCTAGTTCAAACATGACAGACGAGATACGAAGAACACATTAGAGAAATACGCACACACACAGCTACTGCTGTATGTCGCCACTGCAAGGCAGCGCCATCCTTAGTGAGAGGAGAGTTGGGAGTGAGAGGAGAGTTGGGACTGAAAGGAGAGTTGGGAGTGAGAGGAAAGTGACGGTACAGATCCATTTGACCGACACGACTGAAGCTTGGTGTCGTGACGTCATACATCCATGGTTGATGCTCCACGCCCTTGACCAGCAGCTGATTGGACGAACGCGTGACGTGGGTCTGGCTTCTCGAGAATTTCAACAGAGTGTCATGGCGGCTCGTTGAGAATACAATCTAGTATTTTACGAAAATAGTTCACCGAAACGTGTTTCTGAAAACATTTTAAGCGAGAAATAGGCCATGCAGTTGCTGAATCTGTCTTCATTTCAGATCGACAAAGGTTAGTTTGAAAGATTTTCGTCTACTTCTACTGGACGCACAGCATTTTTTCAAATGCAGCGCCGCCTTTCCGGAATGCTTTGCGTGCACGTTGAAGTCGCTTGACGTCACCCATAGGAATAGAGTGGAGCACAGTGCGACAGAAAAATTGCATGGTCAAATGGATCTGTACCGTTAGAAGTGTGAGTTGGGAGTGAGAGAGGAGAGTTGGGAGTGAGAGGAGAGTTGGGAGTGAGAGGAGAGTTAGAAGTGAGTGTTGGGAGTGAGAGAGGAGAGTTGGGAGTGAGAGGAGAGTTGGGAGTGAGAGGAGAGTTAGAAGTGAGTGTTGGGAGTGAGAGAGGAGAGTTGGGAGTGAGTACGGGTGATACGGGATTTAAACTGGGAAAGATCTTTCGAAGCCAAACTCTTATCCTTTTGTCAACATGATTTAGCATTAGGCAGACTGATTTAATCATTTTAGTGCCTGAGAGGTTTTTAATCATAACCTCCAGTCTGTGGAGATTTTCTAGTTGACACCCCCAGTCCGCAATGATTTCCTGGGTCAGCCATCAAATCCCTCCAGATGTCTGTGTTTACCCTCCTCCTCCTCCTCCTCCTCCTCCTCCTCCAGGATTCACACTGAAAAAAAGCAATATTCCTCCAAAGCAAAATCAGGTAGATATTCCCTATAAATGTGCTTTATGACCAGGATTTGTTTCAGTGTTTATTTGTCAGAAGAAGATGAGTGAATGTGTTTATTTTCATTAACCAGCCTAACACCTGCAGACGCTCTGGAAGCATCTCATCTGGACTCTTACATCTGGCCACTCCCTCACCCACAACGTTTTCAGTGTAACTTCAGCTGCCCATTAGCACAGTGGACAGACCCTGTGAGTGCTTTCTGATGTACTTACACTTGGAAGGAGTAAAGATTGAGTGTGGGGATGTATTTACACCTTTTCATCATCTAGCTAGAATGGCATCAGGTTTCAATCGAAATGCTTGTCGAGTGCATTTGTACTTCACCTTTTTGAGATTGTAACGGCTGAGAAAAACAGCCAGCTCGAACCTAAGAGCCTGGTCAAAAACAGGCCAACGTATTTAGATAGGGGTCAGGCAGAGAATCATCAATCTGCCTGGATCTGCAATGGCAGGAGAGTTAGCAAGGTGTCTACCTAATAGGGCTGGGGCCATATGCTTTCGTCCCAATTCGATTCATTCATGATACATGGGTGCCAATTATATTTTTTTGCGTTTTTTTCTTTCTTTTTTTTAGCAATTTTAGAAGTATTGCGATTCGATAGTGTTGGGTACTGTCATTTTCTTTTCCTTCTTTAACAAAAAAAGTTGATTAATACACTTCTAGAGACAATATATCATGAGGCATTTCTAAAAAGGAATAGTTTTATTTCATTTGTAAAGAAGAACATAACATGGATTTTCAGCATTTTCTGCTTTCGCTCTTTTTTTGCTGGAAACGGATATGATGTCACCGTAATTGATGTTGTGTTATGGTGATTTGCAGTCGTGTTGTGGTGATTTGCTGTCGTGTTGTGGCGATTTGCTGTCGTGTTGTGGCGATTTGCAGTCTTTTGTGGGTATTGTGTGTGTGTGACTATTGAAAGAGTGTATGTAAATAGATTTCTTGGTGTGATTATAGATCACAAGCTCTGCTGGAAACCTCATATAACACACGTTCAATCTAAAGTGTCACGAAGCATCTCAGTCCTGAGTAAGGCAAAGCATGTATTGGATCACAAATCACTGCATATTCTATATTGTTCACTGTGTTTTACCTTATCTTGGGGGTCTTGGGGGAACACCTATAAAAGCACACTGCAACCACTGATCACACTACAAAAAAGAGCCATAAGAACAGTTCATAAAGCAGGATATTATGATCACACCAACTAACTGTTTTTACATTCCAGAGCTTTAAAGTTCATTGATCTAGTTGAAATATCAAGTAGCCCAAATTATGTATAAAGCAAAAAACAGACTACTAACAGGAAATATCATTGTGCTTTCCATTTGTTACTGTAACAGTACTGACTGCTCAATAGATTTTGACTGTTTGCAGGTTTATATCAACAAAGAAAAATTGCAAAGAGCAAAGCAGAGTAGTAATTTCTGATCAATTTTGAGCTACTATGATAGAACATGTTTTCATTCATCTAAAGACAATGACGGAAACATATGAAATTTGTTTTGAGATAAAAAATTTACTTCTCCCTGAGAACTACAGTTGTGTTCAGAATAATAGCAGTATGTTTAAAAAAAGTGAATAATGCTCAAAATCCTTAGAATAGCTTTTAATTCCATAATAGCAATGCATTGGGAACACTGCACATTCAATTCCAAATCAAAACATGACCAAAATTGATCAAGTTTGTGTTATACCTTTACAGAAAGTGAAGAAAAAGGAACATGAGGCTGTTCAAAAAAATAGCAGTATTTGCATTTTTCTTTACAAACTCAAACATTTACTGTATAAACTGAAAAATGTCTCAAGGGTTTGCTTTACTTTGAATCGCTGCACTAATATTTAGTTGCATAACCATTATTTCTGAGAACTGCTTCACATCTGTGTTGCATGGAGTCGACCAACTTCTGGCACCTGTGAACAGGTATTCCAGCCCAGGACGATTGAACTACATTCCACAATTCCTCTGCATTACTGGGTTTTGCCTCAGGAACAGCATTTTTGATGTCACCCCACAAGTTTTCTATGGGATTGAGGTCTGGGAATTGGGCTGGCCACTCCATAACATCAATCTTGTTCATCTGGAACCAAGACTTTGCTCGCTTACTGGTGTGTTTTGGGTCATTGTCTTGTTGAATGACCCATTTCAAAGCATTTCCTCTTCAGCATAAGGCAACATGACCTCTTCAAGTATTTTGATGTATTGAAACTGATCCATGATCCTTGGTGTGCGATAAATAGGCCCAACACCACAGTATGAGAAACATCCCCATAACATGATTTTTGCACCGCCATGCTCAATTGTCTTCACAGTGTACTGTGGCTTGAATTCAGTGCATGGGGGTTGTCGGACAAACTGTCTAGACCCAAAAAGAACAATTTTGCTCTCATCAGTCCACAGAATGTTGCACCATTTCTCCTTTGGCCAGTCAATGTGTCCTTTGGCAAATTTCAACCTATTCAGTACATGTCTTTTTTTCAGCAATGGGACTTTGCGGGGCCTTCTAGCTGATAGCTTTGCTTCACATAGCCTTCTTCTGATCATAACAGTACTCACAGGTAACTTTAAGTCTCCTTTGATTTTCCTGGAGCTGATCATTTGTTGAGCCTTTGCCATTTTGACTATTCCTCGATCCATTCGAATGGTAGTTGACCGTTTCAGGCTTTGGATGCCATTTCAAGGCATTTGAAATCATTTTGGCTGAGCAGCCTATACTTTTCTGCACTTCTTTATATGTTTTCCCCTCTCCAATCAACTTTTTAAAATCAAAGTCCGCTGTTCCTCAGAGCAATGTCTAGAACGGCCCATTTTGCTGAGTATTTCAGTATTCCAGCATGCACAACATTTACTTCCTTCCTTCCTTAAATATGGGCCATAATTGACACCTGTTTCTTCACAGAATCAATCACCTCACTAATTGAACACAACACTGCTATTATTTTGAACATGCCCCTTTCAATTACAGATTCAATTACACAGAATGAGCAGCATGCATGTCATGACTGTTGGGTCTGTTGGTTTTCTATGACTCTACAACACTTACTAGTAAATTATTTGCCATGTAGAAATATCACTTCTACCAACCAAAATATTTGATTTATGAGGTTAGTGATGTTGGACTGCTATTATTTTGAACACAACTGTATATGTTTTGAACAATGTGTTTTCTGTTTTTTGGTGTACTGTTTACTGACTGCTTCATAGTGTATATCATTTTGTTTATGATTTGAGAGCAGTGTTTGATTTTGACCACAGGTAAAACGAGGCGAAAGTTTCATTTTGCAAGAGGAGTCAGAGGTTTTGTAAATAGTGCTTGAAGATGAGGTTTTGTTTAATGTTTTCAGAAAATGGAGCAATTTTCAAAAAAATTGTTTTAGCAATTAAGAAAAACTGTAAAATGGGGGAGCTGCTGCTGTAGGTCAATCAGGATCCAGTACTGAAGACATTCTTCAATTACATTTGAGTATAAATCATGAACAAATATGCTTACTTACTGTAACTAAACTGTTTATTTTAGTTTGCTTTGATTCACGCAATATGAGTTGGAAGAATTCTATTTGAACATTTCAGACATTGAAAGAGACTTTCATCAGCCATTAATTGTCCCCGTTATTTCCACTTTCCATCAGACTAAAAGCCTGTAATACACAAATCTCCAGTTACACATTTTGGTCTAGACATCCATGGTTATTAGTCAGATAATACTTTCCTTTACTCACTTCAAAACACTCCATTAGTAGCACTTTATACTGACACATAAACAGCTATACACATGCATGCAGAGAAATCACACATTTCTTCTGTTTTTATGCTTTTATCTCTTTTTCGGCAGCTCTCTGTAACTCCATCCGTCTTTCTCTCTCACACACACACACACACACACACACACACACACACACACACACACACACACCTTGTGATGTTGAACACTTTGGGCAGTGTGAAACGGATCCCTGATCCATCACTAAGGGATTAGTTATAGACTGATATATGGCACAGGAGAGCAGGAGGATGGCAGACTCAAGGAAGAGGAGAGGAGTAAGAGTCGAATCAAGGAAAGCAGATGGAAGAATATTTGGATTATGCACATAAGACGGAGAGATGGATGAAGGAAAAATATGAAAAAAGGGAAAGTAGAGAGATGAGGGGAAAGATAGGAGCAACAGGGAGAGTCACAAAGGGAAATGAGGACATATTGAGGGAGGAAATGAGCAGTGTACAACATTTTAACAGAGAGTTTGTAAAGGTTTGGAAATAGAAGGGGAAACAAATAGAGGAGGTCAGTTAAAAGAAAAAGCAAAGAGGAGGGAAAGGATGGAGGGAACATGGGGGTGGAATAAAAAGAAGGCTGATAGGGTAACGATGGAATGGAGGAAGGAGGAACAAAGGAGGAACAAGCGAAACTGCACGAAAAATAGAATGTGGCAAAATAAAATTAGTTAAAATGTACAGAAGTTATAAGTTACACTGCATGAAAAGTGGGATTTCCGTCCCCGTAAACGCCCGTAAATCTCCCTAATTTTCGGCAGTTAACGACAATTTACAGCCTGTGAACGTCGCGTTCGTCTGTGCCACATATTGATGGAAACGAACCATGACGTATGTGGAGAGCTCCCGCGGAGGTGTGAATGGCTCTAATAAGCATATGAATAGCAGCGACACCGCGCCTGGCCAGAGAATGTCTGGCCTGGCTAGAATTTCCTAACTCAGTTTTGGATGAAACCACTCCTTTAAACAAGAAAAATCACTCGTGATTGGTTGGTAGGTCTGTCACTATTGGTCACTGTGGGTCATTATAATATATATATATATATATATATATATATATATATATATATATATATATATATATATATATATATTTATTTATTCATATGATATGCTATGTTGTATATTCATGTCATTGTTATCCTAAGGAAAATTATATGCTAGGACCTAGCAGTTTATTCAAAGAAAGAGCTTTATTAGCACAAACACACAACTATGTACAATAAAGCGTAGGAGATCAGCCCATACAACAAATGGCCAAGCTCACGAGAAGCCCAAATCCTAGAGCACCGTGAAGCGTCTGTCTGCCACGGCCGCCTCGGAGCTGTAGTTAACTGGCAGCATTCTGTCTGAATTCGGTCCATTTTGCAGACGTCTGTGGTGCATTGTCCTGTACTTCGGAATCACCTCTAATCTCGACTACAGCGTGGGACAGAGCTTGTGATCTCCTGGCTGCAAAAGGAGGTCGCACAATCCATCCAGACACACCGCCAACGATGCCGTCTTCCTCACTGCATATGGACACAACACATCTATTAATGCACCTGAAAAATAGTCCCATTGACCAAAGACGGCTCTAATCTAATAAGTCTTACCCTCTTTCTTCTCGATCGACTGCGTACTCTCGTAATGTCTTACAGGCAGCTGGAAAACAATTAAATGAGAGTGGAATGAATAAAAAAACGTAACTCACAGTAAAATAAAACAGTAAAAGTGACTTACACACAATGTGTCATTATCAGCATCATGTAGCCTAAATCTGGACTTCAGCTGACGGTTTTCCAGAATTTATTTGCTCTGCAGAAGACAATATCAAAATGGACTGCAGAACCTCCGTTATTTACACTGCATGAAAAGTGGGATTTTCGCCAGTAAATGGCACTGTAGATTGTCGTGGAAGTTCACACGTCAATTTACAGGCAACACAGAAAACTGCCGTGAATTGTTGGAAATTGACGTGGGCCTTGCTTGGAAGTTGTCCCCCCATGACCTCCCTCCCCCTAATTCTAGGGGAGGCTTTAACATGTAAAAATGCTGTGAGCTATACAAATGCAAATCAGGGTAGCAGCAGGGGGAGTTTACCCCAGGTGACATTTTTCTAAAAGGTATTAACTTTATTTTAAGAAAATCTCTGGTATAAATAGATCAGGCTCAGCCTAACTATAGACTCTTACATTTTAGCTTGAATTGATTTATTTAATGAAGGTATGCTAGATTAATTACTGTGTATGTCATTAGCAGTGGCCAATGTTATGTAAAAAAGATACACAAAACTATTTATTTCAACAATTAATTAGTTAATTAATTTGATTAAAAAATAGCCAAGGACCCTTTTTTATTAACGTCATCCTATCTGCAGTGTCCCCCCAAATTCAGAATGTATGTGGGTAGTTGCTACCCACATACCACACGGGCTAGGCATTTTCCATTGAAAACTCTGCAATATCTCCACTAGTGCTAGTTAATATGATCAAGCAAGTATGAGCAAGCTGTGTGAAATAATTTAAGAAATCAGGTTTCAGAACTAAATCTGCGAGAGAAGACACAATATCTGTCAAGCCCTTTGATTAACCACAGATATGATATTTTACTGTACAAATACGTTTGACTTTGACTAGGAGAACAAGCTAGCAGCAGCAGTTATGGAAGCATATTAGTAGTTATAGTACCCATTGCTGCGCTCCTGTTATTCCATTTCAAACACATTGTAATTTGCTATTCAATGCGCAGCTTATTACAGTGTAGTTCTGCATTTATTGGATTTCGCCTATCTTTGGGTAAGGAGACATCAGAGTAGGCTGTTTACAGCAAAAATAGCGTTAACCGAGAAAGCTCTAGCATCGGCTGGCTAGCTAGCTGAGTTGCAATCATCTGACTGGGTGACGATGTTTAGCCTAACTGTGTGTGTCTTTGAGTACCATGAAAAGTGCTATATAAATAAAATGTATTATTATTATTATTATTATTATTAATATTAATATTAAAAAGTGCAATCCACATGTTTACATATGTTTATTACAGTGAATAATAATCTAAATACTATTAAGTGTGGTAAAGCCACATCTTTGTTTTTATATTTCTGCAATCTGCACTTTAGTTTGTGTGATTAGTTTCTGACTTTCATATGAATGTTTACACCAGGCGGTCAGTGCTCAATATACTACTGTGACTGAAGTAGTTAAATAAAAGATGTCATTCATATAAATTCATCACATACAGGCCTGGCCTCCAGGAAAGAACAATTTGTTTAATATATCTAATCTTGTGTTGTTCATACTATACAATGATTTATTACAGATTATCTGGCCAATGCTGGGTGTCTAAGGACTTTGAAACGCATAGAAGACAAAGATCTCTTGTTTTGTCATCTCAGGTGGTTCATCGAGTCAGTGGAGCACTTCAAAGGTTTGTGTAACTCCATTTTTTAGCAAACATAATTAACCCTTCTAAGGTGTTCATATTTTTGTTACATAGCCAATGTTTCCGGGTCTGGTGGACCCACCACATTATTACGCTTTTAAATCAATGCAGTCGTAACAATTTCTGTAAAAATACTTAACAGAGGTTTACTTTAGCTCAATTACCAATGATATATACATCATTTATGGTTCATATTTGCCATTTACTCCTGTGAGATCATATGATCGTATTCGTTTTTTGTGAGTAACAAGGAAATTCAATTATAAAAAAGGTAAAAAAATAGAAACAAGATTTTTGATCATTATTGGTGCTTATTTCTTAGAACTTAATCAGAACAGGTAAAAGTACTTGAAATGTAACAATTTTGTAACTTTGTGTGGGAATAGCAGGTGCAGAAAGACAACATAGTTTCATAGCACCTACACTCAGACATGCACACACATACAGACGAACAGACACACAAAGAGACGCACAGACACATAGACACACACACACACACACACACACACACACACAGCAGGCCCAATTAGGAGGAGGACACAGTTACGTTTCATAGCACCTACAATTATTACACTGTCATAATTACACTCAGGTCCAGTAGACGCGAACACCTCATATGTAATAGTTATGTGTAGGGGGGATGTACCATGTGCAGTCATTGAAAATAAGTTATTTTTTGTGTTCTTCACAGAAAATGATCCAAGACCAATGAGTTTGAGTTAGAAGAAATAATAAATAGCATACTTTTTCTTTTAGCAAACATTGAAAACGGGTTAAGGGTTAAGAATAATTAAAGATTTCAACATATATTTTAAAAGCCAGTGTACAACCTTACAAACACTCCGAATAAAGGCTTGCATGTATCATATAAAATAACTTAAAGAACATCACGTTTTAGATAGTTGTCAATGACAAGGCCTTTTTGCATAATCAAAAACACTGAACTGCCTTGTAAGTCACCCCTTTCATGTGCTGTGTGATAATTTATCCAATTTGAAAACAGATATTTGTATCTTCTCATGATACATTTTTACAAATTCAGGGAGGGGATGAAGACCCTTGGTGTTCTTGATGCAATAAGAATGCACCCAGATGCTTTCAGACCGCTGTTTTGTCACGAGCCATCCCCACTCACAGCTGATGTACTAGAACAGCTCTTTGAATTTCGACTCCCAGCAGTGGGCAGCAACAAAAGAAGGCCAGAGGAATGTGTGGTTGCATTTTGGAGGGACTACCTGCTGGATGTTGAGGGTAAGTATTATTGCTAGTTATGGAATAAAAATCTTTTCATATGCCCTTCTGTCTGTCTTTGTCTTTCCCTCCTTTTTAAAACATGCTAGGTTTAATTTCTTTTTTGGTGTTCTTTGGTGTATTTCTTTTTCAGAGCAAGAGGGACCCTTGCAACTTGGGGGTATTCTGGCCTTTGCGACAGGAGCAAATGCAATTCCACCCCTGGGCTTCTCCCCACGACCTTCAGTGGATTTTCTCCATGAGCTGCCCCGCAGACAAGGCCGTCATTTACCCACCGCAAACACATGCATTAACTGCCTGATTGCCAGTCCTGAAAAAATTCGAGGATTTCAAGGAAACTATAGATTTTGCATTAAAAAACACTCAGGGATTTGGTCAGGAATGACTTCCGAGAACTCCTGAACATACATTATAAAAATCTGTTGCCTGTTGAACTTGACTAAATTGATAAGGCATTGTTGTCAATAACTCACCATTTCCTAATACATTATTAATGTCTTGTTTAAACAATTGAAAATGGAATAATCATTTGACTAAAAAGGAAACCATTTTGTTATTTTATTTTATTGTTCAACATTGTGAAGCAGAAATTGTCACTGGCCTTTTATTAACCTTTATTAATTGCCTTGACACTAATGAACTTGCTCACTGATAGAGTTCACCAGGCCCAAAAATAATTGAATGCCATGGTTACCGTCATTGGCTAGTGGGTCTACAGTTTCTAGAATTCTGTTCATAACTGTTTCATTGAAAATAAAGTCTTTTTTCTGGAACAACAATATTGTTTGAAGTCTCAAAATGTACTGGGGGGGGTCTTTATTCATTTCAGCGTTGTCACTCCCAACTAAAATGTTATGCACTGCCTCTGCACTGCCATGCGCAACCCGGAGCGCGAGCCCATGTAAAATGATAGAAATTAAGGTCCCATCGGGTTCGGACAAAGATCTTCAGCTGTACACCAAAGCTTCCCTGATTGTCATCCTCTTCAAACTGCTGCTTAATCAAGAGCAAGAAAGAGATTGTCCGAGTATAACCATTGAGCTCAGAAATGAATCTTTCCAAAATGACACTGTCATGTCCCAAATTGTCAGTTTCACAATTCTCTGAACACACAGTATCAGTGAAAAATATAGCAATGTTTTCCTCATTACCATTTACTTCCACAAACAAAAACTGACCTTGAAAAAGAAACAATAAAAAATAAAGATAAGATAAGAATACATTTTTTCATCCAACAAGGTTGTTTTTGTCCTTAACGTTTCTGCTGCTTGATTTAAATGGTCCTTGTTCCTCTGAGTTGGTGCTAGCTGTACTTTCAAAGTAGCAAGCCCACCGGATAATGATAATTTAAAATGGCCCCTTTAGCCAATGACGACATGAGAATTTACTAAGTCTTCCTGATTGATCAAACCAACTTCCTTTTCAACTATACTCTCTCACACACAACTATACAATCACTCACATACAACTATACTTTCTCTCTCACATACCCAACTATATGCTCTCTCACATACACTACTATACTCTCTCTCACATACCCAACTATATGCTCTCTCACATATACTACTATACTCTCTCACATACACTACTATACTCTCTCACATACACTACTATACTCTCTCACATATACTACTATACTCTCTCACATACACTACTATACTCTCACACACACACTACTATACTCTCACATATACTACTATACTCTCTCACATACAATGCTATACTCTCACACACACACTACTATACTCTCATATACACGACTATACCCTCTCATACATACATGTAAAAGGATTATAATAGTGTGTGTATGAGTATAGTGGTGTATATGCAAGATTATGATAGTGTGTGTAAGACAGAAGTATGAATTACTTCCTATACGGCCTCTCATAGCGATCAGCAGGGGACTGACAGCGACATAACCAATCACACTGTGACAGACGCTCCACTTAGCACCAACTGCAATGTTTAATTTTAAATGGATGTAGCCTACTGGCAGTCTGGCGCACGTGGGTGCTCAGTATTTTCAGTATCAGTGCCTATGCATAGTGGCATGACTACAGTGACCCTTTTCTTTGGTCTTGCTCATCCAAGATTGTCTGGTGGAATGGAGACAGAGGCACCACTGAACAGTTTTCTATGAGAAGTCTTTCTGCTGACACCAAAACACTGTGCTTCACATAAAGCATTTCAGCTGTGTCATTGCATGACAAAGTCCCAAACATTTGTCTTCTTAAAATACTGGAAAATTCAGCACCATATTCACATGCCCATGGCATATGAAGCTGTTGGCTCCGCTGAAATGGCCTCATAATCTGGACTTCAATTGTCCTATTGTTGTTATTAAACTTTCCCATTATTCCATTAAAACGCTCAAATGAAAAACACCAAAAAGAATAAACTGTTTTAAGCAGTTTTTGTAGTCAATGTGTCGTTTTGTTATTGACACCCCATTTATTTTTAGTCTCCCGTCTCAAACGACTCACTGTAATTCACCTCCACACCAGTCTGTGCACTGTGTGCGCCCTGCTGGTTAATCTGCTATCCCTACCCCCTCCCCCCGCCTTCACTTGCTTATCTCGGGAGCACAACAAACCACGCACCTAAACAGGAAACACACAGGAGAGATGCGCCCATAGAAAAGGAAAAGACAACGTAAGTATATGATTATTAATGAAACGGTGAGCTAGTATGTACTGTTTAGTAACTCTTGAGGAGTACAATGACTGTCTTTGGATGTTAAACAGGCTACTTAGACTTTGGCAGTATGTGTATAAAGTATAAACTGGGAACTATAGTCTCAGAAAAGCGAAGCATTTCTACTCTCTGTCCGGTGCTTCTCAGGTGCAAGCATATCACTCCGCCCAAATAGCAGAAGTAGCAGTGCTTCGCCTTTCTGAGAATATAGTTCCCAGTTTATATACGGTTAGAAGATGTCTGTGTCTCATGTGACCTTGTTATTTGTACCCACTGTGACTATACAAATCACAACATGTAAATAGGAACATGTTGGCGTTATTTTGTCACTTATTGGGAGCAGTAGGCTAGTTGGAACCAATTATCTTCAGGATCCGTGCTAGGCTGAGCTACCGGTGGAGCCATCGGAAAGAGCTACAATGCGCACGGAGATAAGAAGGGTATGTATGGACTTATCTAACTCTGGGGGTTACGGTGAAGTCCCAATAAGTTGGCGTGTTCCTTTAAATAAATCAATTCTAGCTAAAAAATGTAAGATTTTATAATTAGGCTATACTGAGCCTGATCTATTTATACCAGAGATTTTCTTAAAATTAAGTTAATACCTTTTAGAAAAATGTCACCTGGGGTAAAACTCCCCCTGCTGCTACCCTAATTTTCATTTGAATAGCTCACAGCATTTTCATTTACATATTAAAGCCTCCCCTAGAATTAGGGGGAGGAGGGTCATGGGGGGACAACTGCCAAGCAAGGCCCACGTCAATTTCCGACAATTCACGGCAGTTTTCTGTGTTGCCTGTAAATTGACGTGTGCAGTCGTAAACTGGAACTTCCACGACAATATACAGTGCCGCTTTTCAGAAATTCGAAAAAAGGGAGGTTTCTATGAGGGGTGAGGAAAGTAAGGACAGAAAAAAGTACAAGGGGAAGGGAAAGAGCGAGCAGACAATAAATACAAAGGCGTACAGAGGAAAGAGAAGGGAGTAGAGAGAGAGAGAGAGCGAGAGAGAAGGATGGAATGATGATAGAGGGTACAAGTGATGGAGGAAGAGAATTATGGAGATAGGGATGGAGGGGGAAAAGGAGTAGCTGGCAAGAAAAAATGAAATGTCCACAACAATGTTTCTGTCTTCTGTCTCTCCACAAACAGAATTACTGGCACAATGAATCAACCAGAAATTGAGACGAAGAGGACAAAGAGCAAGAGAGAGGGATGAGTGAAGGACTCCGGCAAAGACAAAGCATTATGAAAACCTAACTTATTCTGGGTGCGACCTTCACTGTACTTCACACTGGACTGTTGTCGCCTGTTGAAACAGTGGGTCTGTCTGTGTGCTTTCATGCATGTGGAAGCCTGTGTGTGTGTGTGTGTGTGTGTGTGTGTGTGTGTCTCTAGGTCAAATGTGTGCTGACATGTGGACATTTGCACATGCCTGTCACTTTGTGTGTGGAAATACAAATGATGTGTATACAGTTGTGCCTCTGAGCAAACAGTGAGTGAGTGAGTGAGTGAGTGTGTGTGTGTGTGTGTGTGTGTGTGTGTGTGTGTGTGTGTGTGTAAGTGTGCGTCTGAGTGAGTGCTGTGAGTAATTGGTGTGAGAATCGGCTGCACTTGCTACCTTCCCCTTTTTCTTCTGCCGAATCCATCGCTTCTCATTTCCGTCAATGTCTCTTTACCTTGTTTCCAATCTCTTTCTATATTTTGAAACGCAGTTTCCATCTTTCAGATGTAAATACAATTTAATGTTATTAAAGAATATTGAAACATCTGCCACAGATTGGACAATGTGCGTACAATTGATATTTTTATAATTAGAATAGATTAGATAATCTTTTATTGATCCCAAATTGGTACATTTCCGTGCTACAGCAGTAAAATATCAGACACACAGCACACATACAGAATATACAAGAAATAATAAATAACAAATAGGATAGAATACAAGAACAAATGTTCAAAAAAATAAAGATAAAAAATACAATGGAGAGAATGTACAAACGTATATACAAGTTGGGGAAAAATTTACTACTTACTTAAATAATATTTATAAAGATGTAAGTAAAACCAATGTTTGTGCAAGTTGCACTATAGTGCAGTATTGTGATGTTTATGAGTCTTATCTAACACTCAGTGATGAAGTGTTAAAAAAGTTTTATTGCCTGTGGTAGGAATGATTTTTTTGTAGCGGTCAGTGCGACATCGAAGCATGAATGAACTGTATATGTATATTTCACACACATTGGCACTCCCATCGCGTAAAATACGGACGCTTGGTCAGGTGCCTTTGACGTTGTTATTGACGCTAAAAGTAAGGGATCGTCCATGATACGGTACCGTACAAAACGGCACCTCTGATTAATATTTAGATAATTTGATAAGCGATTTACCGATTTTTCCTGCTAAAAGCTAAGGAGTTAGCCATCACAGGGGTGTCTTTGGTGTCTTTGTAGCCTTTACAGGAGGTTTTCTATCCAGCCTGGAAGTTGTGCCTCTTTTCAGAGTTGTTCAGCAATAAATCCAAACGCTTATATCCAAGATTTATCCACTTGATGTCCATAATTTATCAATTTTCCATCATTTTTGCTCGATGCTAGCTGCCATTTTGAATATCCCATGATGCTTTGCGAGATTGTGTTGACGTCTTTCAACCAATGGGAAGGCAGGTCCGTCATACAAAGAGTTTATGGAGTGGAAAGATGGATCACTCCAGCGAATCCGAGCGAGAACAAAGGCTATAGAGTGGCAAGATAGGTCACTCCAGTCTATTACCGTTCTACAGAGAAGAACGTTCTCCATGTCCTTTTACATGAGTTATAATGTTCATTATGTTTATTTTTGAACTGCTTGACTCCAAATATATAGGAGAACTGTTTTAGAACATTGCTGTGTGTGTGTGATTTCAATAAATATGACATTATTATTTGATTATTGGCATAAGTGAATGTTATGAGGGCAAAAGCGTCTGGACTTTTTTTGAAAAAATGTATATATTTTGTAAGTTATAATGTTTATTTCTTCACAGTTTGACTCCTAATACATATAGGAACTGATTTAGACAGGAGATAGGCTTAGCTTTTATTGATGTGTGTGTGATATCAATACATATCTGTGAGATTCATGTTCCGTTTTATTTATTTGTTTGTCTTTGAGGTCATAAAACGTTTTTTACATTCAAGTGACCTCACTGCAGCACAAATATTCTAATAGCCCAGTTTTTCCTGAAAAAAATGATGTTCATAAATTGACTGTAGACAACAGGGTTGATGTTTTACAAGCTTTTTTAGAAAATAAAACCAGACGGACAATGAACTGTAAAAATTACCTTAGGCATCTGAGAGTTAACGCACTTGGTCAGGACTATTGGCGTGACTTTTGATGCAGTTAGGTTTAGGAAAAGATGGTGGGTGGGTTTTTAAAAGGTACATTTACGGGGACTTCTGGTTAGAACATGGCGTGAGTGGACGTGTTTGAGGGTGGCTCCTGCTTTTATGTTTTAGATACCTGTTCTACTTTCATTGTAGGCCTATGCTTCTCAGTTATATAACTCTTTTGTACAGTTTTGGTCATAGCTAGGCATCGAGATGTACACTAAAATAGCTTGTCGACATACTAAAGCGAGTGAAAAAGACGGCGAGGCTTTGGACAGAAGTGTGAACATGGTGGCCTCTGTGCCTGACGCACTGCCAGGAGACCTGGAGAAACTCCATTTGGTTCTCCTTGCTGATATGACACAGGCAGTGCATTCCGCTCTAACTCCAGTAAACGCCACTCTGGAACAAGTAAAGTCTTACTAGAAATCACACGACAAACGCATTTGTGGGGTTGAAGATAACCTAAGGGAATACAGTGACCGTTGACCGTTTACACGGCGAGAACACGTCGCTGAAAAAAAAGCTAGATGACCTGGAGACTCGGTCGCGAAGATGCAACCTGAGAGTGGTCGGCATCCCTCAAAATTTGGAAGGTCCAGACCCTGTCAAATTCATGACCGAGTTTTTCCACGAGGTACTGGGAGTGGATTTTTTCTCGAGACCTCTCCTGCTTTGACTGTAACCACTTTTTGTCTCATTTTGTGGACAAGGTTAGAGCTGTCAGGGCAGGCATTGTACCTTCGATGAACCCCCATATAGTTACCCATCAGAGACTTTCAATACTGGATTCCTTATGCCCCATTTCCCTGAATGATATCATTAAGCTAATGGGCTCGATGAAACCTTCCCAAAGCCCTGGTGATATTTTACCCACATCTTTGCTTTTTCAATTTTAAACTTATCTCTTCAGCTGGGTGAATTGGTGCAGTGAATTTCTGTAGCAGAAACAGCGCCGCCTATAGGCCTGGAATATGAAGTAGTGTGTTGAGTCATTTACAAATGGATCCGTTTGAACGCAACTATTCTTGAAACAAATCCAGGGAAGACGGGTAAAAAAAAGATTGTTTTGGTATGTGTGGACGTTACCAAAACAGATAAAAAACGGATATATATATATTCTTGTATATATATATATATATATAAAGAACACAATGAATGAATGACTAGTTTTATTTGAAACAACATTTAACAAACAAACTTAAAATACAAGACACACAAAGTATTTTTCTTTAAAAAAAAAAAAAAAGAAGCAAGAATAAGAAAAAAAAATAAAATACTCTTGTCCGAAAAAAGGTAGCAAACAGCTAAATGCTTTTCTGGTTGTATACCCTTTGTTACAGTGTTCATGTACCATCCTTAACCTACTGTCCATCCATTATATTTATCAAGCACAATTAGCTTCTAGATAGATCAAAACAAAACTGAAACAAGTTTACTACAGCAGCAACCTCTGGAAAAATTCTAAATGACATGTGCACATTAAGCTAAGTTATTGATCAGGGAACAAAGGATTTTTACTCCAATTGCTTCTAAACCAGTTATCTGAATCTTAGGCCTGAGTGTTACAAACTCACAATGAAGGCATGGGGGTGGCTTTGTGAAGTCTAATAGAAAGCGGGCCTTGCGGAGTACTTGCTGGTAAAAGATAGCCGTCAATTGATGAAAATGTACTTGCACTTACGTCTTGCTGTCCCGAGTTTGTACCTTCAAGGTTGAAAGCACATAATTGGAAGTCGCTTTGGATAAAGGCGTCAGCTAAATGACATGAAAATAGCTCCTAATCAATTTGTTGTGCTGCTCCGATGTTTCATGCCTTGTTGATTGGGTTTTTAGGACTTTATGAAATAAAGCCATCATTTCCCTATCTACATTTAAAGTATTAAGTATTAAGCATTTTTTTTCAAACTCAATCACCATATCCTTTGGTCTTTGTGGCATTTAATTGGAAAAAATAAAGGCCTTATCACACCATTTGAGAAATGTGTCTACCACTGGCTCATGCTCACACTCATCTTTATAGAGCAGGAGAACATTTGAAATTGCTAGAACAGAACACTGTTTGCCTCTCTCTCCATTTAATCCCCATTTGACTTTACATGTCTGTCTCTCCCCTTTAAACACTTTGACTTTGATTTTCTCTCTCCCTCTGTCTCTTTATCTTATGTCTTGTCTGCTGAGATAAGGAGAGAGAGGAGACAGGCATTTGTGTGACTGTGTGTTTAGGCAGCCTTAGCTTTTATTGCTAATTTAAGTGAGGGGCAATCCATCACATAGTGAAGCATGTAGTAAACCGCGTCTGTGTGTGTGTGTGTACTAGCTTTATTGCCAGCCTTGAGATGTCAACAACCTGAATATTGTATGAGAGGAATTAAAACTAAAACACACACACACACACACACACACACACACACACACACACACACACACACGTTGAATGATGAGTGGAGCAAATGCTTGTTTATCTCTTGGCTTCTGCTGTTCCGTAATTCATGTTGATGGATGAGTAATCAGCTAATGATATGAGAGAGAGAGAGAGAGAGAGAGAGAGAGAGAGAGAGAGAGAGAGAAGGAGAAGGAGAAAGTAGAGAAAAGTAGAGAATATGATAGGAAGGAAGGACAAGAAGGACAGAGGGAGAGTGAGACAGAAGGCAGCTGACAGTGATGTATGGATGTGATAAGCTGGAGAGATATCAGCACAGACACCAACTTTATTTAACAAAAGTCTTGGCTAGACATGACTCATCGAGGAGATTGTTTCTTGTAACTGCAATACTGTAGGGCTGTACTTATCAACAGCGAATATTCAAAGCTTCGGTGGCGGTGGCAGCGGGCGGGCGGGGGTGTTCAATATTTCTGACCGCCCCTGAAGGTAGCTAGCCTGGATGCCAGCCAAACTTAGCCCTGCCTACAACATTTGAGGTCGGGAAGTTCGGTCTGGGCTTGATCCGTTGTGGAGCAACTATGCTCGAACAAGAGCTGTTTGCACCAATTAAATTGTCAGGGTGGACTTTATACAATGATGGACAGATGATCAACAGTAACGTAATCAATCATGTCACCAAAGAGCGCTTGTGTTGAATTCGTTTGAATGTCACATTCCAACCGTTCTCTTAATACATCCATGGTTCCAACCGTTCTCTTAATACATCCATGGAGCAGACCCGTGGGAAATATGACGGTTCTCCCAAGGTCCTGTAGCTGTAATAATGGATATAGCTAATGGCTGTAATTCACCATGTGTTCTATTGCACAACTCCCGGGGCTATTGGCTAGTAGCTAACATCAGCGGTAGCTAGTAGCTAGTATGGATGTATTAAGAGAACGGTAACCAGGGTTGTACTCGAGTCCGATCTTGGACTCGAGTCCGAACATAAGACCTGTGGCGTTATTGCTCCTTTTGTACCACAATTTTATTGAATGAAATATTAAGCTTCGCTTCTACGAGATGGGTGGGTTTTGTTATGTTACACAAAGCTAACTGGCTATACTTAGCCTGTACATATGCTAGCGGACATTAGCTAATATTGCCAAGCCAGCCAGCAACTTCGGCAGTAGAGTTTCGGTGAGCTAACCACAACAGTATTGTTGCCTTCAATCAACCTTATGTATGGTGGCACTCAGTTTCACCTCCTGGTGATGATAATAAAAGTATTTAATTTTGCTACGTTATACCATGGATGTATTAGGAGAACTACGTAGCCTATATACTTAAGAGACATGAAAGAGAAGCCAGGGAAAACTATGCGTTGCTCAACATACATCACATACTCCGTTGCTCTGATTGGTTGTAGGTCTATCCAATTGAGTGCAGAGGCATTTTTTTTCCTGGTTCGGTTGAAACATGCCCCATAATCACAGCCCAATGGAGCAGTATCAGACTCATTCTGACTAGAATCTGAGTATGACAACGTCAGGCTAGAAGGCAGCTTAATTTCACAGAGAAAGAGAGGAAGGAAAGAGACACGAGAGATGATGCTACTTTGCTTTGATGTTCCAGTCACCTGTTATTACACAAAACCCTGGGCAGCTCAGTGCTTGTGTTCCGACTTTTTCTTAGTGTTTAAAACTTGTCTGTGGCAGGCAGCGATAGAGGCACTGATCCGCAACACAGACAGACGAGTCTGATCTCCGGTTACATGACTGTCCACCGCAGGGTGATGTCGGGCCGCCTTTTTCTTTATGGCACTGTTTGAGTGGTTTATAAACCGGTTAATGTCGTCTCTGATGCCTGAAAGTGTCTGAATGTGTGTGAATGGTCTAATGAGAGGCAAATTGTAAAGCACTTTGTCCGATAAGGTAGAAAGGTGCTATATATATAAATGCAGACCAAAATGTGTCATTGGTGTCTCGATGTTTAACCAGAAATTGGAGTACCCAATAAAATTTTCATTTGGAAAACAGAAGAGATCTGTGGTTTTGGATCAGTAAAGTGGAATCGGTGTCTCCCTGACAGACCTGGGGTTCAGCCATGTCTGTACATACAGAGTACCCTCTCATTGCCAGACATTCCTCCACAGCGCTGTGGAGGAAGGTCTGGCTACACCACACATACATTCTGGGACAGGAGAAAAAAAGGCTCTGGGTTGTTTGCGTTTCTTTTAACCAATCACAATTGTCTAAGCCGGACGGTGGCGCCCTCTGCTAACCCTCTAACCCTCTGCTAAATAATCTCTGGAAGAAACTTGTTTTGGTGGAACATTTGCACCCCGCAAAAGAAAACGCCACATACAGTACAATATTAACTTAAGTTAACTGTTCACACAATACAGTAACGTGAGCTATTTAAATTAGCTGGATACATGGTTAAACCTCATTAGCTCTTAACAGTGTATCGCCGTGTATACTTTGTCCACAGCAATCCCACCAATCAGTCCCAAAACGTCCCAGTTAGAGAGGAAATGCCGTAAAGATTCTTTGTAAAGAACAAGCAGGCCTGCTTTGTTGCACCATCCAAATATTCTTCAAACGTTTTCAGCGTGCAGCTTGCTAGCTCGGAGTATGTTGTTGTTTCCACTTGAAAACGGTAACACACAGAAAGCGGAAGGTGGGGGCAAAGCCTGACATCCCAACCCGTTCTCACTCCCAACTCCTCAAATACTGACACTTGGTCAGTGGCTCTCAGCGTCAGATACCGACGCAAAAAGCTCCCTTTAGCGTCTGTATGGGACACACCGGGCAGAGCAGCAGCTTGACCATGGCACTGTAAGATGACATAGTATTACAGTTTTTGCCCATTGCTTACACACTAAAAACGAATGCTTAGACCAAAGCCTCAATACCTAAACTTCTTGTAGCATACCTTAAACACAATGTAACCATAGCTTAAACACATTGTCAACTTTGCACTTTGTTTGCAATTCTGTAACACACTTATTGCGAAACACTACACACATTTTCTTACATTAGACACTTTGTTCAAAAAAGAAATCTCCTGTTATCATTGGGAAAACACTCACACAAAATGCAAAACTCATCTGGCAATTGTAGGCACTTACATACAAACCTGAAAACAGAACACCAATCGGTCTGAGCCTTAGCACTACAAATAGGCCTCAGGTAAGCCATTTTGAGAACTTTGCAAGCATGGAGGCAATGAGAGTCAGAGTAAGAGGAGGACAAAGAGATAGAAGAGTCGGACGTGGAAGAGGACGTGGAAGAGGGCGAGGACCAGTGCGGCGATGTGAGTCAGATGACATTAGGGCTACTCTGGTGGACCATGTGATAAATCATGGCCTGTCCATGAGGGAGGCTGGGCAAAGAGTCCACCCTAACCTCAGTTGCTACACAGTAGCATCAATGATAAGGACATTCCGACTGGAGAACAGGTATATCTTCAAGTTTCTACTCCAGACTGTACCTACAGTATGTGTCACATGATTATGTATCATATTACAGTATTACTGTACTAACTGTACTATACAAAATGGGTAGTGCTTTGAAGTACAGTGGGGCAAAAAAGTATTTAGTCAGCCACCAATTGTGCAGGTTCTCCCACTTAAAAATATGAGAGAGGTCTGTAATTTTCATCATAGGTACACTTCAACTATGAGAGACAAAATGAGAAAAAAAATCCAGAAAATCACATTGTAGGATTTTTAATGAATTTATTTGCAAATTCCTCGGGAAAATAAGTATTTGGTCACCTACAAACAAGCAAGATTCTGGCTCTCACAGACCTGTAACTTCTTCTTTAAGAGGCTCCTCTGTCCTCCACTCGTTACCTGTATTAATGGCACCTGTTTGAACTTGTTATCAGTATAAAAGACACCTGTCCACAACCTCAAACAGTTACACTCCAAACTCTACTATGGCCAAGACCAAAGAGCTGTCAAAGGACACCAGAAACAAAATTGAGTTGAAAGTCCGTGTTGCCCAGCGACAGCCCCAAAACATCACTGCTGTACAGGGTGCCATTTGAGAGGAACAGTGTCAGGGTCAAGGATCTGCGCCATGATTATGTGCAGGTATGTGTCACTTTACTTTACATACTATATATTGTGATGTGGGAATGAGGGGATGTTTGTGCTGCCACCTGCCCTGCCTGTAGCTTGTAGTTTTTGTCTATACTGACCCAACCCAGCCCCTACTTGTGTGAAAATATAGACATTGTAGTTTTCAGTAACACTATTCAATATTTTCTGTTACAGAGAGTTCTGGATTTTGATGCCGCCGAACTGCCACATTAGTTCATCTACGTGGATGAGGCGGGCTTCAATCTGGCCAAAACCAGGCGTCGGAGCCATAACGTAGTTGGACAAAGGGCCGTTGTAAATGTCCCTGGGCAGCGTGGGGGAAATATCACCTTGTGTGCTGCAATTAGTGTCCAAGGAGTCCTGCATCACCATGCCACTATAGGTCCCTACAATACAGGACAGAGCATTGCATTTCTAGGTGCACTACATGCAGTTGTGCAGGGCAAGGCAACGTTATTTATATAGCACATTTCAGCACAGGGCAACTCAAAGTGCTTTACATAAAACATTAAAAAGCAAAGACCAAAATAGGAAATTAAAAAAATAAATAAAAATATTGACGAATACAAATATAATACAAGATAAAATACAAGAATAGAATTAACAGTTCAATATAAAAATTAAGAATAGGCAACATCAAAAAGAAAGGTCTTCAGCCTTAATTTAAAAGAGCTGAGAGTCGCGGCTGACCTGCAGCTTTCTGGAAGTTTGTTCAAAAAATATGGAGAATAAAAACTGAACGCTGCTTCCCCCTGTTTAGTTCTGACTCTGGAGACAACAAGCAGACCTGTCCCAGATGACCTGAGAGGTCTGGGTGGTTCATAGTGCAATAACAGATCAGAAATATATTTTGGCCATAAGCCATTTACGGATTTATAAACCAGCAGAAGTATTTTGAAGTCTATTCTTTGAGGCACAGGAAGCCAGTGAAAAGAACTGGAGTGATGTGATCCACTTTCTTGGTCTTAGTTAGAACTCGGGCAGCATCATTTTGAATCAGCTTCAGCTGTCTAACTGATTTTTTAGGGAGACCTGTAAGGACACCGTTACAATAGTCAAGTCTACTAAAGATAAAAGCATGGACAAGTTTTTCCAAGTCCTGCTGAGACATAAGTCCTCTAATCCTTGATTTATTCTTAAAATGGTAATAGGCTGATTTTGTTATTGTCTTAATGTGGCTGTTGAAATTCAGGTCTGGGTCCATGACTACACCTAGAGAAGCTGAGTGCTGACCTTTAATAGTTCGTCCTTTGCTCCAAAAACTAACACCTCAGTTTTATTTTAATTTTATTTAATTTAAAAACATTTTGGCACATCCAGTTGTTGATTTGTTCAATGCACCTAATTAGTTTCGGTATTGGGCTATAGTCTCCTGGAGTTAAAGTTATATAAAGTTATGTATTGTCAGCATAGCTATGGTGACTTATTTTATTGTTTACCATAATACGAGCTAGAGGAAGCGTGTAGATATTGAACAGAAGAGGTCCCAGAACCAAGCCTTGGGGAACACCACACGTCATGTTTGTATGCTCAGATACGTAATTGCCTATAGACACAAAGTAGTCTCTATTCTTTAGGTAGGATTCAAACCAGTTTAGAACTGAGCCAGAAAGGCCAACCAATCAATCGTTCTAGTAATATGTTATGGTCAACTGTGTCGAATGCAGCACTGAGATCAAGCAACACCAAGACTGAGGTTTTGCCACTATCTGTGTTTAAGTAGATGTCTTTAAGACTTTAACAAGTGCTGTCTCAGTGCTGTGGTGTGGTCGAAAACCAGACTGGAAGGCATCAAAACTGTTGTTTACTGACAAGAAAAAGGTGAGTTGTTGAAAGAAAAAGCTTTTTCAATGATTTTACTTAGGTTTGATATTGGCCTATAGTTGCTCATTAGTCAGTCCCTCCAGGATTTTGCGGCCTTTTTTTTTAGATTGTTGCGGCCCAAAATGCCTGATTTCACAGGAACTTTTGTAAAAAATTGCGATAAAAGTTACGATGTCTTTTGTATGTTTGTTGCAATGAAGTTGCGGGAGACAGTGAAAGTTGCAAAAAAGTTTTTGTATAGTTCTTTCAAAATAAAAAGGAAACTTGTTTTGGGGAGAATAAAATTACTGTGGGCTGAGTTTTCATAGTAACCTTACCAAAAAGCCTCAGGATGCTGTAAATGTTGGTATAATATGAAAATGGCTGGTGGATTTAAGACAAAAAAATGTATTGAATGAATCAAATTTGAACATACAATGCACTTACAATAACGAGCGCAGCTGTCCTCAGTTTAGGTCATCGTGTCGTCTCATCTCATTTTTCTCCTGCATCCACCGTGTGCGTGTTGTTTGTGTGTGTGTCTCTGTGTGTGTTTGTGTGTGTGCAAGCGTCAGTCGCGGGAGGTACGGAGCAGTAGCCCCACCCGCTGCAGAGAGCCGACAGCCAGGATGGAAACGGCAGCAACTTCAGCGACTTTTAAATCGTTAAAGTCTACATTGATGTTAAAATGTCTAAACGGTCTAAAATGTTTTGCACGGTCTTTCGCTGTACGTTTTTCTCACTCCCGATTGGTCATTGGCTCTCAGAGTGCACGTGGGACTGCTGTGATTGGTTGAAGTTGTGGGAAACTTCAGGTTATTGGTCAAATGTGTGGAAAAGTTGCGGTGATTGGTCAAAATTGCGAGTCGCACCAAATTCGCGGTAATTGGTTGAATTTGCGTGAATTGGCGCGATCGCGAAATCCTGGAGGGACTGATTAGTGATGTGTCTAGATTTTTTTTTTTTTAAGAGTGGCTTGATGACTGCAGTTTTTAGGACCTGTGGGAAGATACCAGAAAGAAGAGACGCGTTTACAATCTATAGAATATCTGAAGCCAAACAACTCAAAACACCTTTGAAAACGTCTGTTGGTAGAACATCAAGACAACAGGAGGTTTTTAGTTGTTTCATAATGTCTTCCAGGTTGTTGTGGCTAATCTTATGAAATTGTGTCATATTGGGACCTGTTTTTCCTGGACACTGTGACAACACAGGTCCTGTGCCTGATATGGAGGCACTAGCTGTTTGTCTAATTTTCTGAATTTTATCTGTGAAGAAGATGGCAAAATCATTACAGGCCTTGGTGGATAAAAATTCAGATGCTACTGGCACCGGGGGTTTTGTTAATCTATCAACAATAGCAAAGAAAGTATGTGAATTATTATTGTTTCTGGCAATAATCTCAGAGAAGAAAGACCGCCTTGCATTCCTCAGTTCCAAATTATAAATGTGAAGTCTCTCTTCATAGGTGTCATAATGGACCTGGAGAGTAGTTTTTCGCCACCTGCGTTCAGCTTTTCGACACTCTCTTTTTTCGGATCTTACAAGTGTGGCATTTCTCCATGGAGATCTTTTCTTATCAGAGAATCAGGTTTTACCTTAATGGGAGCAATGGCATCAATAACATTTGTAATTTTACAATTGAAATTGTCTACAAGCTCAGTGACTGAGACCCCAGAAAGGGCGGGTGTGGAGGAGAAAAGGGAGGAGAAAAGCTGAATGAATGTTTCGCTGGTGTTCTCAGTGATGATCCGTTTTTTGATTACCTTTGTTTGAACACTTTTTTGTACAGTGATAGTACCATTAAAAAAAAAGACAGGACTTTTTAGATAGAGCAATATCAGTCACCACAACATTGGAAATGTTTAGACCTTTGAGATAATCAAGTCCAGAGTGTGCCCCTTATTGTGTGTGGGCTTTGTCACATGCTGAGTCAGTCCATAATTCTCAAAAACACAACATAGTTCTTTAGTCTTGGGGGTTGTCAACATCAATGTTAAAATCGCCAGCAATAACCACACAGTCAAAATCAATACAGATCACAGACAGCAGTTCAGCAAAGTCTTTGAAGAAGGCTGCACAGTATTTAGGTGGCCTGTAGATATTAACAAATATAGCTCGAGGGGAGGCCCTTAACTGAAGAGCTACATATTCAAAACAAGCAAAATTTCCATAAGATAATTTCGTACATTGAAATGAGTCATTAAACAAAAATGGCGACTCCACTTCCTTTCTTATTAACTCTATTCTCACTCATAAAATTAAAGTTAGGAGGAGGTGACTCAATGAGTACAGTTGCATACAGTTTATTATTGTCCAACCAGGTTTCAGTTAAAAACATAAAATCAAGGTTGTGCTTAATAATAAGATCATTGATTAAAAATGATTTGCCTGCCAGGGACCTAGTGTTTGGTAGTGCAAATGTCAGTGTGTTAAAGTTATTAGCTGTCTCATTTTTTGTGACAGACTGTGGCTGACAAAAAATGGATACTAAATTCACTGTCTTTACAGTTTAGTAGTAGTTGTTACATAGTGGCTTCACTGATTTGTTTTGTCTGTTACTGATTCTAACTGGAATGATGGAGCTGGTCTGTGGATGGAGCTTGTCTGTGGAAGCGCGCATGTGCACATGTCCACAGTATGTAAACAGTCAATCATGAGTCTGTGTTTGCAGGGCATGCCGCAAGTTCGCACAGAGCATTTGGTTGCCTCGTGTATTGGGATGAATACCATCCCTGCCAAATAGCAAGCCACGTTCCCAAAATAGATTAAAATTGTCAATAAAACCTATATTGTGAATGCTGCATGTAGACTGGAGCCAGGTGTTAAGTTGGAGTAGTCTGCTAAAAAGGCATGATCCACGACCTAGAGATGGCAGTGGGCCCGAAATAAAAACCATTTTCCCAGTGCTCTTCAAAGTGTCAATGAGAAGGTTGAAGTCCCGCTTTGTGCGTTCACTCTCCTCACAGGACATGTCATTATGTCAACAAAGGACCACAATGTGTTTTATGGAGATCGGGAGTGATGGTATCAAGGCCTTAACTTTGGTGAGGATGTCTACAACTTTGGCTCCTGGAAAGCAATGTGTTACAGCATTAAAAAACCGCATACCTCTGGTGATGGAGTCACCAATCATTACTGTGGTTGGGGGAAGAACGGATGCAGAACGGGAACAGTTCGCAACAACACCAGATGGACATTGACAAGTAGAAGACAGTACCTCATCCGCATCCCATAGAAGCTCCCGATGCGTGGCAGCAGCCCCTTCCCGCGATGACAGCCAGCAAACCGGCCTTGCAGCAGTCGTTACCCGCGACGACAGCCGGTGATCCAGTCGTGCAGCAGTACTTTCCCGCGACGACATCCAGTGAGCCGGTCGTGCAGCAGTCCTCCCCCGTGATGATTGCTGGAGAGCCGGCTGCGCAGCGGGGCGAGCTCCGGAACCACCGGACGCCGAGCCATGGGGAACCACGGCAGCAGCTGCCGGGAGGGTCGGGCCGCAACAGGTAGCCACAGGCACTTCACCAACCCCGGTCACCGAGCGTGAGCCTGGGCAGCCAGCCAGGTCGACATCCAGCTCCGACAAGGCACCAAAACGGTTGGAAAGGCTGAGGGCAGGAAGCGATGCAGCCCCATCCTCGACTCTCCTCTGGCCGTGGACCACCTCAGTCCAGGACAGCCTGACGGTCTGTGTTGAGCAGGAGGACGGACGTAGGCAGGTGGACCAATCCCAGGGCACCGTATCCTGGAGGGCCGCTGCGACTGATCATGGGCCACATCCAAACAGGCGGCCAGTAGGGCGTCCTTAGTCTTTAATTCCTTGGACAGACCAGAGCACCCCAGGTTTGTTGTCATCTGGGATGTTAGTTTCCACTGGGCTGCTCTGGTCCGAGATTGGTTCAACAACCATAACCATTTCACACTTTTATACCTGCCCCTGACAGTGGAAAGTATATGATCGGCAACCACATGCCCGCATGCCTCTTCTGCAAGCAATGGAAGAGGCATGAGGAGATATTGAGGTGGGATCAATCCAAGGGTGGATTCGGCACACAAGGCAATATTTTCCCCAATGCCTAGCCCGCGAGGACATCGTCTGTGATGTTGACGAGATCTTGTGGCCATATCCGAACAGAAGGCGGGACACCTAAGCAATACTTTGCATGTTTTACTTTTGAGTTTTACAGAAGACTGAGTCTGAGAAAATGATAATAAAAATAGAAACAAAAAGACTGCAGTGTTTTATATGAAGCTCATCAGTGTGTTGCTGGTGATATGAAAGAGTAATTCAAATGGTGCTTGTGTGTATGGTTTTGTTGCAAGAATTTCATTTTTAGAAAGGAGTGTTAAGTTTTGATTGAAGTGTTTCATTTTGGCATAGATGTGAGTTGTTTATCTCCAAGTGCTATGTCTGATTGGTGTGTGTGTAAAGTTTTGACATAATGAGCAAAAAGTGTGTAAGCAATAGGCAAAAACTGTAAGAGAGACAATGGTAGAGAGTATAATGAAAGATCGAAATGCCGCATAAAGGGGGTTGGTTGGGATGGTGGATGGGTCAAACAAATCAGGACTTTGACCCAGGACACCGGGGTTCGTGTCCCGTTCTTGTCCCACGTGTTATTACCCCACCCACCATCTTTTCCGAAACTGTCCCATTCTTGTGCCCCATGTCAGTTAAACGTACGTCCTGACCCAGAGCGTCAAAAAGTGACGTCAAGAGTCCAGACGCTAAAAGGAGAGTTTTAGCGTGAATAACAAACGCCAAAGGCAAAGCCAACAGCTTGTGAGAATGTGTTGGTCATCCGGGGCAGGATATCAGGTTTTATCCTGGAAATGTACTTCCGTTGATCCAGACTACATGTCCCTGACTTTCTCAGCAGGGCAGTCAGTTTCACAGTCCCCCTGTTGACCCCTTTGTTTGGATCTCCTGCTTCTTTGCATGCGTGTTATGTCTTTCTGTCAAACTTTGTCCTCTATCTTCCTCTCTGTCTCTCTCTTTCTCTCTCTCTCTCTCTCTCTCTCTCTCTCTCTCTCTCTCTCTCTCTCTTTCATGCTATGAATGATGCAAAGACCACTAGATAGACTGAGCACACATTGAAAATCAGCTGTGACCTTTGCTGATAAGCTGAAAGCCGGAGCTCGCCCGTTATGTCGCTCCACTGCGAGCCCGGGGTGCAGAACCCTTCTCCTTGACAATTATGGAAATTGCTGCTGCGGGGATGTGCAGCTGACTGTAAGAAAGTCGTAGCTGCAGGAAAACAGCAGGTCCACTTGGTTTAACATGCAGCTAATCTGTTTTTAAATGATACATTTGACCTGCTGTCAGGGCATTTTGTAATGAACAAAGAAAAGCTTCTGCCACTGGCAAATATGTAAACATAGCATGGCTTTTTCCATTAACTGATGCCTAGATGGAAATACAAGCCAGCAGATTCAGCAAATGTATTAAAAAGTCTTCAAAAACTTAGGAGGCAATCACACAGATGTACGGAAGAGGATTAGGGCCACATGTGAACAAATGTATTGAGTTGTGAGTTTAAAGTCATAATTCTGAGAAAAAAATCTTAATTATAACTTCAATCTCAGAATTCTGACTTTATTCTGGTTTAAACTCAGAACTCAAATAAATTTTTTCACATGTGGCCCTAATCCTCTTCCGTAGAGATGCAATGCTAAAATGAGTGTTCTGTTCCAAAAAAAAAGACTTGTTAGAAATTTCTTCGGTATTTCATGTAGGACTTAAACTTTCCAAGCATTCATTCTTTCACATTCAGAGACTACCAATTCAGAGAGTGACAATAATAACTTGTGCCTGGGGGGAACATAGACTCAGAGCCTACAGGTAGGTGTTAGTGAGTGGAAGCTAATGAAATGCTGCATGAATCATCATCAGCAGCAGCAGTCCCCCTGTACTTGTGAAAAGCGTCCCTGGGTTTCATGAAATGCGCTATATGAATCTAAGTTATTATTACGTTGGTTGCTTCAACAATCTCTTAATGCTTTGGCTCGTGACACAGTGACAGTGTTACCCGGTTTAGCTCACAATACATCCAAAGTAGATTCAATTATTGGCAAATTATCAAAGATGTTTTATCAATATTAATAAAGTTATGAATATCGACAAACAATCAAAACGGGGCACCACCCTGGAAGTCAGGGACCAATAATCACACTGTGAAACAGTCTCATTTAAGTGGTGTTCCCTTTAAAATACCGATCTGAATTAACTTGGTTAATTTATCTGGTTAATTTATCTCCGGGTCCTGGTGACCCGAAGGACAACACAAGGGTTAAGATCAGTTTAATCCTTACTTTCCTCGGTCCCAACATTTTAATAGCTTAGTTTTGTATGCACAACAAAAGGCCGCCCTACACGTTATTGTAGGCCCAGTTTAATAACCAACTAAATTTGACACAATATGTAGTGGGGAGTCCCTGCTCTGTCACTCTTTCAGCTTGGGGTCCTTGGCCTGAATAACCTGGAAGACCCCTGCTCTAAGCCCTAAGGTATTTTTGACAACTTATGGTCCGCCTGGTTTTATTTTCTAAAAAACTGACAAACTGGGCTATTACAATATTTGCATAAACGCATGAATAGTCGGACCAGCCTTCCATTGGTTGACAAGACGTAAACAAGCTTTCGATTGGTCGGAGTGCTCTCCCAGAGCATCATGGGAAACTAAAGTGGTCATTAGAAGATAGAGATAGACCTTTTATTAAAGAGTAACATCCTCTTTGCTTAACCAGAAACAGCTCTGAAATCACCATCGCTAAACCCACCAGACTCCATTTAAAAACCAAAACAATACTTTTAGCGTGTATAGAGCCAATATATATAAATCGGTAAATCGGTAAACTATGTGTTTATCTAAACCAAAACCAGAGTTGTGATGGTTGGAAAAGTGGAAAGACGACCCAAAACTGTTTTTTATAGTTTTATTTTGTTTCTGTCGACTTTGAATGTGTATGTATTTTACATTGCTAAAATTACTGTTTATTTACATGGAGTCTGGTGGGTTTAGCGAACGCTTGTTTGTGGATGTTTTTATGTTTAAAAAAGGATCTTACTCTTTAACAGAAAGATTGTCCTCCTTAGAAATCCTTTCCATAATGTTGTCAGACAGAATATTAATCTGAGCCTAAGGTAAATACAAGCTGCACAATTCCCCTATTAACTTACATTGTAGCTTGTTTTGCCGCTGCTGACTGCAGTGATCTTGCTTAATACTGGACCAATGTCAAAGATTGTTGTTCCCATCAGTCACTTAGACACAAAAATATATAAAAATAGGGTCCAGTTTGAAAAAAAACAGAAGTTACCCTTTAATGACTTGTCTGGAAAAATAAAGGTGAAAAAAAGGTCTGAATAGATATCAAAAGATATTAAGGTCCAGTTTTGAAACAATCCAGATCCTGAGCTTCTCCTCCTTGTGGTCACTCCTGACCTTTCCTTCTCCCTTTTCTCCCCCTCGAGCTTCCTCCCCTTGTCTCTGATCATCCTCTCCTTCCCCTATCTCCTTTGGTTACAAGAATGGAGCAGCAACCTTTCAAAATCTTTCATCTCTGATCAGACATGCTGGGTGCGATTTGTGAAAAAAGCAGAGGCAAGGGAATGTTTTATGATCATGCACAACCAAACAAAACATGCAAGAATGAAATCCCCCTTTCAACACCATGGATATAGTGCTACTCGGCCAGCCTTAAAACACTTATTTATGAACTTTAATATCAAATGGAAAATAATTTGAAAATAAAATAGCACAACGTGGTGTCACAGCGCTTTCAAATCGGAGAGCAGAGTTCACTTCGCAGTGAAAACAAATTACTTTCACCCAGGAAACGCTTGTTCATTCCTCAAGAGTGTTTTAATCCAAACCCCAATCTTTTTTTGTAAACTTCATCACTGCATGCCTCTCACTTTTTCTGGCTAAACTCCACTACCACGGCCCCTGAAAGGACAGTCATCTGGCGGTGCCTGTAGCCGGCTTACAGTCACCTATTGGCAGCTAAACAACTGCCGCTGGTAGCTGGCGTCCCGGAGCTCTGTAGCAGCTTAATACAACCAGCAACTGCTGCTTGGATTTTATCTTTCTAAAACTCACCGTTTATTTATTAATAAATAAATTATTATATTCCAAACTCCACTCTCCCCGGTGAAAGTCCTGTGTTTGTTTGACCCATCCACCACCCCAACCTGCCTCCTTATGTGGATATTTGGCGCTCTTATACTTCGTCACCTTACTTTCTGCTTTGCTTCCGTCATAATTACTACCACCACTAGAGGCCGCCGCTACTAGAAACGTAAATACAGGTCAGAATGGCTGCTTGTACAAACGATGTCTGGGAAGGGAGGACAGTCTCGAACAGCACCCACAGCTCAGTAGTCCCATCTTTGTTTACTCCGATCAAACCTTATAGTGTCTTGTGCTTTCTAATAAATACATACACTATATGCTGTGGTAATAGATATTTTGAAAAATATAAAAACTTCCAGATTATATATAACATTTCAATATTCCTTGATTAAAGCCTTTCAGTTCACCCTATCACAAATCTTCAACTGGTGGCTGGTTAGCTCAGTTGGTAGAGCAGGCACACATAAGTAGAGGTTTATTCCTGTGACGTCTTTCCCCTCTCTCTCCCCTTTCATATCTGAGCTGTCCTATCCAATAAAGGTGGAAATGCCTTTTTTTTTAAATGTTACAGACGTGTAAAATAACAGTTGATAAAATACAAAAACAATAATTGGAGGGACGTGACGATGCAGTCAGTGAAACATTTCATGCAACTCCCACTGTGATAAGAGTCTGCAGTTGGTGAGTGACGCACATGCTTTGCTGCCTCAATGACATGACTGTCAGTGAACTGGGATAGTTACAATACAGAGAAGTGACGCACACTCCAGATAGTGTTCTCTTTTCTCTCTCATCTTTTATTTCCTCTTTTCATCCCATCTTCCAATAAATATCCTTCACCATGCCATCTTTGTATGTGTTTTACGTCTTCTGTCAGCCAGGGCTCATCACAGAGTACGTTTACATGCACACTAATATTGCACTATTATTCACAATATGACAATATTCCCAAGTCATGTAAACAGCATATTCCGTTTAGATATTCCTAATAAGGCCTTTTCCCCAATTTAGCATTTTCCGATTAAGACATGGGATATGCCGGTATTATTTGGGTTTTAGAGACATGTATTCTGGGCAGTGTTGTAGTACTCAAGACCGGTCCTGGTCCCAGTCCCGGTATCAAGACCACTTTTTGAAGGTCTCGTCTCGGAATCGACTGCATTTTTACTCAGTCTCGTCTCGGTCTTGGATAAAGAGGACTCTGGATTTTATTTCAAGACAGGTCAAGACCACAACTGCCTTTTGATTATTTTATCAAGGCATTTCTCATGATACACGTATGGCAATAAAAGAGGTGAATGAAGAAGAATCTTAATTGGTTTTACTGTAGGTGTATTTTAGAGGAATGTGGATCTTTCAGAGCAATTTGAAGAGTGCCTATGATAGCATTTTCCACATTTTATCGAGTCATGTCTTGGTCTTGATACACTCTCGGTTTAGGTGGTCTTGACTACAACTCTCATACAGGGCATTCAGAATATGCATCTCAATCGGGGTTTTTACCCAAGTTTACGGTCTTTGGCCTGTTTACGGCTTATGGTCAGCTCTGTGCGTTGCTATGGTTGCTTTAAACAAACCGACCAGCCAACAGTTTACAGGGCTGCAGACCCGATAAGAATGAGAAACAACATCGCTACGCCGACCTTTTTAAGAAGCTGGTTGAAGGAAGAAAAGAGGGATGCTGTGTTTGCACGATCCAACAAGTCCTCCACCTCCTGGTAAAGTTAATATTTTGCACGGCTACATGTAAACAGGAATATTAGTGGAATATTCACTTTCATTAGCCATGGAAACAGCTTAGTCGGAATATCGTCTTTTTTGGAATTAGGGCAGTCTCCATTGGAATTATGTTCATATTAATTCAACAATATAAAATATGTCCAAAATCACACCAACAGATAATCTTGTCTTTTTAAAAATATTTACCAAAATCTTCCCTTTCCTTATCCTTAGCATTTGGCCAACTTTAACCTACATACTTTTGTGTAAATAAACAGTAGTGTGTATCTTTTCGGATGCACTGAGCTGCAATTGTCAGCGTCACTCCCCGAGAGACTCCTTGCCATTGAAGTACCGTGGTAACCCCTGCCGACCTCTGCTCTAGCGGCATCACCAGATAACGCTTAAATTACTGAAAGAGGTGAAGAACTAGACCAACAGTCGTTTAAATATGTAGAAATGTAAATCAAAGCATTGCTGATGTTACAGAGCTCCTCCCCTGACAGAGTATTGGTCCCCCCTGTGCCACACCACTTAAGAAATCCTGGAATCTCCCCTGCTCATTCGAACACACTCAAGCGTGTACATGCCTCTGAGTCAGTTCAACCTCCTTTGACATTTCTCTGATGATGCTTTTATCCTGGATGATGTGAGAGCAAATCCCTTCCTCAGATTACCAACATTACAAGCAACCACTCTTTAAAATGTCAAGTGTCAGAGCTTTAGTGCTTGTCACCACAGAGAAGAGTGCTGAAAATGATGATCTTTTTTGAAAAGGTTGAGATGTTAAAGTTAGATTTGTTACTGGCCTTACTGGTCCCTAACTGCAAACAGCACCTTTCTTTAGTCACAGTGTTTGCAAAGCAAAGATGCACTTGGGTTCTCACTTTTCTGAGTTTTCTCAAGCACCATTTTCTTACATAACAATAGGATTTTTTTTCCTCTCAAAGAACAGCAGTTGAGGTTAGGTTGCATTCATGGCCCTTATGATTCACTTGGTGGTGACACATTTTGTCTGCAAGAAAAGCACATCTTAAAGTACATAGAAACTCTTCAAACCCTTGCTGCCACAATCTACTTCTATTTATTGTCCAACTGTATGATCACTATGTTCCAAACACTTACAATTCAGCCACATATAGCCTCTGAGAATATCCTGAGCACTTACCATAATGCATCTGGGTGTTGAGTTGCATATGTGGTGTGCATGTATGTAGAACGATCATAATTACAATCACTCATAAACCAGTAGGATGACATCAAAAGTCTTTTGAAATGGTAAGGTAAGTTTGGAGACACCTTATTTAATCATTAACTTAATACATATTTTTGTTGTATCTCTTTTCGGTGTTGTAATTTGTAGACGTCCCTAAGCACTCTTACTGCCCGGGAGCAGTAGCAGCAGAGAGCAGAAGCCAGCAGGCAAGTGATATTTAAATAAACTCCTGAATCTGTTCATCACTTCGTTATTTATATTTCTGGAACTTTCACTTTTACTCCACTACTAAAAAAAAAAAAGCGTTAGATTAATTAGCTGCGCAGTACTTGGTAGCCTTGTCCGCCTAAATGAATTATAAACAAACATAAAAAACTAGTAGGCTATTTGCAGTTGTTTGACAATTGTTTTTGTTGTATGTTATAATAACTGACAGACACTATCATTTCAGCAGCTCTGTGCATATCCTTGCACAGAGCGAGGCTGAACATAGGAGCTCAGCTTCGCGGCTAACCCTGGGGGATGCTACCGTAGTTGCGGGCGGGTGCGCCTGCAGTTATAAAACGATTATTAGACTAAAACATTAGAATATGCCAATTCTGATATGTTCATATAGCCTACTCAAAACAGACGGGGCAACCTAACGCAGACAAGTTAGCTTACAGTTTTTAGGTGATGTGCCATGTTTGTAGTTGAGATGTGATATGCAAACTGTTGCTTGCAAACTTTGCATTCGACTTTTTTTTCCATTATCTATTTTTGTAAAATGCTGCCACACTGCCGATGTCTTTGACATGGTAGAGGAGGACTGACTATAAATGAAACGCTCACGATTACATAAATATTCAGCAAACCACCAGACCAAGGCCTTCTAGTACTTTCTTCATTCTGTCTCCAGTGGGTTGGGCTGATCCAAAAAGTGAAAACAAAGGGGGTGTTCTGAAGACAGACTGTTACCTGTGAAACAGGGGTGCTCTGAAAACACCCCCGTTAGCAATTAGTGCTTTCCACCTGATGAAATTAACACAGCAAAAAAATAATAATAAAAATAAAAAAAAATTCAAAAAAAACAAAAAAAAAGAAAGAAAGAAAAAAATTAACATGGCAAAAAATCGACCAATCAGAATTTTGGTCGAGCCAGAACAAATCGACTAGTCGACTGGGAGATTACAGCCCTAGTAAATTTACTATCAGAAAATTGCCTTTGATACTTTAGTACAGTAAATATCAGATACTTTACTCATGTAATATTCTAAAAGGTGACTTTAACTTCTACCAAAGTCATTTTCTGGTAAGATATTCATACTTTTACTCAGTTATTGCTTTCAAGTGTTACATAGGTGGGTTATAGGTTTCGCACGGAGTGGAATAACATTCAGCTTATCAGACGTTTCCTAACAATAAAGATTGTTCACGAGTCCTGCATCTTGAGTCCGAGTCAAGTCTGAAGTCTTTTTGAGGACGAGTCTCAAGTCTGAGGTCACTGTGTGTGTGACTTAAGTGTGACTCAAGTTCGAGTCTCAAATGCGAGTCCCCATCTCTGTTGTATACACATGCTCACTTTAATCTCCCACTTGGAGTCAGAGAAAAGAGTCAAGTTCTTGCATTAAAGCTACACTGTGTAAGAATTTCGCAGTGAATCTAGCAGTGAAATTGTATGCGACAACCAACTGATTATTACTTTCTAGCCCCTCCCATTCCGAGCGCATTTTAATTCCTATGGTGGCCATATTATTCCAAGAAGTACGACTTCGTCCGTAAGTGTTCCTTCCAGTGTAATAATATTTTTACGTTATTTTGGTACCATTTCATTGCTAACATCAGCTATCAGGTTCCCAAACACATGCAAGCTAATGTTAGTAAAGTATCAGTGCTATCGTTATTCTGTATATTGTACGAGATTAATAGTGTAAGGCAATGTTTACAGCGTAGGAGAGAAGCAACGGAGGTTTGTGTTTTT
This sequence comes from Sander vitreus, assembly GCF_031162955.1. Classification (NCBI taxonomy): domain Eukaryota; kingdom Metazoa; phylum Chordata; class Actinopteri; order Perciformes; family Percidae; genus Sander; species Sander vitreus. The sequence goes on along the minus strand of NC_135861.1, from coordinate 30,651,456 downwards.
AATATATTTCTCTGAGCAATATGAACAATGTCAATGAAACCGAAATTAGCTCTTAGTATCTCCATCGTTTACACGTAGCTGTTCTAGCTGTAGGTAGTCTGTGTTACAACTGCACATGACGTCATGATGAATTTTTTCAGATCTGAATTGATATAACCCTCTTACGACACACACAAATGGACTTTTTACAGTACTTGTGAGAACCCTAATTGAGATAGTACCATAGTATTTTCTGAGATCTTTACCCAGTGCCTGAATAGGACCAAAAAAGGTGTTAGTACCCTAATTCAACAGTTGCATGACAGGATCATTGCATGTGTTATGGATATATTTATATTCATATGTATATCTTGTAGGGGTGACCCGAAATAGTATGGGGGGGTCTGCTGAATGTCTGATTTACATAGAATTGCTTGTTTTTTTCTCAATAAATCCTGATACATAGTCCATTTTTGTATAAATATCAGCCTGTTAAAGATACTGTTAATAACAATTAGATATTTTTATGTTTCATCCATTTCATATATTTGCTTTTCGAATGATTAAAGTAACCTGTATTTGCTTGGTAAAGTGTGTGTGTGTGTGTGTGTGTGTGTGTGTGTGTGTGTGTGTGCGTGTGCATGTGTGTGTGTTTGTGTGTGAGAAACAGAATCAGTCTGTATGTGATGAAGTAAAAGTGAGTTATTTTTGATCCATTCAATCTAAATAATCATGTTTGCCAAATCCAGAGCTGTTTGCGGAGTGAAGATGTTCTTATCTGTCCCTAACGCCTAACCTCTTTCTGCTCAGTGTTTACTCTTTGTGTGTTTCTCTATCTTTCTCGCTGTCCTCTCTCAGCCGTCTGTCAGCCATCCATCCTGTCATCAAAGCGTCTGTTGTCAAGGCTCTTTAACCCTCCCTGCATGAGGTTGATGGTCCCTGGCAGCACCGCTGATGTCTGATGACGCTGTTTCTCAGTGTTTGTCTGTGTGTGTGTGTGTTTTTGTCTGTGTGTGTGTGTGTGTGACAGTTTGTCTGTGTTTGTGTGTGTGTGTGTGTTTTGATGTATGCAGTACAGATATTCGATCATTAGATATAGGCATACTTTGAGTGGCACTCTTATGTGATTGTCTGTTATTTTCTATGTGCACCTGGGGTGGCTTTGGCTCAGGTGGCTCTGGTTCGATCCCTGGCCCTGTTAAAGGGCTTTGAGTAGTTGTTAAGCCTAGAAAAGCGTGATATGAATACAGTCCATTTACCTGATAAAGTGAACCAAATATGGTTAGATGTTGTTTTTTTATTGTATATAGCTAAAAACAATTAAAGAAACAAAACAGCTAGAAAAGGGATAGACTTTAATCAAAGACCTTTGAATCATTGCCCAAACCTCAGATTTTTTTCAAAAAAGTCTGATGTTGTTTCTCAGTGATGGCGGTTTCCCCTGTTGGGAATACATCTGAGTCAATTAGAGCTTTGTAGGCAGGATTAAAGATGGGGAAAATAATTTTCCTGTGCCAGAGCTGCAGCTTTTGGTTGCCAAAATTGACAAAACGGTTTTAAACTGCCTATATTTGGATCAATCAATTTCTTATGTAACTATACCACACATTTTAATAATGAAACAATGAGTTAATGGCTTGCAATATAATTTCCCATCCCTCTCAAATAAGGGTGCAGATCACAAAACTCACGGGTTGGATCACGGTTTTGAGTCACGGATCGGATACATTTTCGGATCAGCACAAAAAAACCATTATTGAAAATGTCATAACAATAACTTTTAACAATAACTACTTCTTTCACCAGTAAATTGCTGTTAAATGATGAAAAGGGTATTTTACAATAACTATGAATGCACCACAAGGTTTACCAGTTTACCAGTAAACGCAACCAGAGCCAGTCTACGGAGAGCCATTTCACTCCCTATTTAGCCTCATTGTACCGAATTTGGTTGCAGTTACACCAGAGTTCCACTGGGGGTGATCGCAGGCGAGTGCAAAATGAATGGGACTCTATGGAGCTAGACGGCTAAATTTGTCTCTTTCGCCTGACTGCCGTTGACAAATCTCAGATTTGATTGTAGTTTTTGCAAGTTCAACATGGATTATAGATCGAAAGTTGAATGAACGAGTACTTATGTCCTTTCGATTTCTTACAGGTTGAGTCATTGTTGTCCATAACAAGCTAGCATTCGGCTAATGATTGCTGATTGGTCAGTGAAGGACTGATTACGACCAGAGATCCCACTTGATGGCATCCGAAGCGGGCCCAGAATGTCAGAGTGAATATTTCGGCGTGGGCTTTAAAACATTAGCAAACCTCTTTCTAGCACGTGTATTAACAGGGAGAGCCTAACCTGTCAGCTGTGTTGTCGATGCCTCGAGAGAGAGAAAAAGGAAGTGACTCAGAGCTTGCCGTAAAGCAGTATCTATGACCTTACGATGCGTATGACGTCATTGACATTTTAAAAGGCTTTTTGAGAACAAAAAACAAATTTGTAGTGTGTATTTTCTTTGCCTCCCCTTTCGAATGTAACATTCAAATTACTAGACAAAAACTTATATCCTGAGAAAAGTGGATTTTGGTATAGCTCCACAGACCACCATTCATTCTGCACTCGCCTGTGAGCACCCCCTACATGGAACCAGAGTGGAACTGCAACCAGTTCAGAAGCCAGAAGTATCGAGAGAGTGGAATTTCTTCCCTTATTAGAAATTCTTTGATGCAACATTTAGTCCCGTCTGTGTTGTTTTTCAGACAACAGTAGTGACTAGTGCTAGTTTGTGTCTTTTAGCTCATAGTTTTAGCGGCAGACTGTTGTACGTCCCACTGTTGGAATCCTCTACAGTCACACTTTTACACCGTTTACTGTCAGCATTTTAACCGTGTTTAAATCAGTTACTACTGTAGCTAACGGTAGGCTAACGTTACCTGCTGCCAAGTGTAACGTGTTATTAGTGTTTACTAGCGTGACGCAGCGATGTTTCTGTTGCCTCTAACGTGGGTTTCAGAGCATCAGAGAGCAGCGCAGACATTTAAGTGGTGTAGAAATATTTTATTAGCAAAATGTGTGGACTTTTCAAATGTTGAGTCAATACCAAACTATCTCAAAAAAGAACTCTAGCAGAGATACTGCACGAAAAAAGCGAAAACGTGGATCCAAGGGCGGCATTCATCACCCGCTGAAAAAGCTGAAGAATAACCTCCCTCTGCTAACAGTCCTGCTTATCAACGCACAGTCCCTGAGAGCAAAGACAGACGAGCTGTCAGCCAACGCCCGCTACCTGCACGAGTACAGGAGCGCCTGTGTCTTAGCGATAACTAAGACTTGGTTGGACAAGAACATAGAAGTCCAGAACCGACCGAGACCCGGACATCACAGCGAAGACTCAAGGGGGCGGAGTCTCTCTTCTGATTAGAGACGAGTGGTGTGTCTTTCTCTCCGATCCTTCCATCTCCCCAGGGAGTTTGCCCACATCTTCTTTACCGTGGTGTATATACACCCTAAAGCAGATTTTTAAAACAGCCTCTGAAATAATTTGTTAATACCTCACAGAAACTTGAGTCTCTCTCTCCAGATGCTCCCAACTTCATTCTTGGAGATTTTAATAACTGCTCCATGAAAAAGTCCCTGCGCATCTTTGATCAGTATGTTGACTGCAACACAAGAAAGAATAAGACTTTGGATATGTGCTATGGAACTGTTCCATATGGAAGGGGTGGTTCAGAATGTTGGACATAAGACCTCATTTCCAAGTTAGCCAGTGTGTTATTTATCAGTGGAGACCATTTTCAACACTTTTCATCCAGTCCTTCCAGTTGCAGAGTTCGCTGGTGCTATCGCAAGTCAACAGTATCTGCTAGTCTGCCACTAAAAACTTACCCACTCTTACCCACTCCACAGTACACCCGAGGCAAATAAATTATAATGCCAGACTATTGATGTAAATGTCTGTGTTGACAGAATGTTAGGAATAAAATTACCCTTGCATCGCATTGCAATAGTTATACTTTGTTCCCTGTAGTTGGTAGCATAGGCAACAGCAGCGGCAGAGTGATATTACCTAGGCTACTGAGAAAGCCAGTTTCCATGACAATCACACAAGTTTATTTACCTGTCGCTGCAATTTGCATGTAAACTGTCCGAGCTTACATTACTTTTCTGTCAGCAATTACCTAAAGATAGCGGTTAGCCCAGCCAGGTATCTACCAAGAGTGTAGTCTTCTACACTGTCACTCTCCACAATGCATTGAACTGTAACGTTATCCCCACTAACGTTGTCAGTCGCAATCTATCAGTAGCAGCTAGGCTAACGTTATGAAAGGGGCTAGCTTTATTAGCTAGAGTAGCCTACCAAAAGTTATTACCTGTTCATCAGTAGCTGTTGGTGCATCTGGAAAGTAGGATGGAACCGCATTTGTTGTCAGTGACTTATGGTCCTTTAGATTGCGGGTTTTTCAAAGTCGTCTGGTCTAAAATGATCACTACACATTCGCCACTTGAGTAGAGTCTCCGCCTTGATGTCCAAGCCAGCAGCAAGAAGCCACAGTTTGTTCCTTTCTGGATCTCCCAATGGAAATTTGTGGAAACTTTGTGGTGCCCATCTGTTTGGTTTATTTTTACAATTTCTAAATGTACACTGAATCACCACGTTGCCTAGTCTTTAGTTTCCAATCCAATGCTTCAATACCAATGTACTAGGCTACTACTAGGTGTCCCGACTGGAGTGCGCTTTTCCGTTTACTTTTCGGCGCAGTACTACTAACCAGAGCAAAGTAAAATTCTGCCGCTGCTGAGAAACAAGTCCCTTAAAATGTAATGCGATCATTGAGATGCAAGGGTAGTTTTATTTCTAACATTATTCTATGAACACAGACATTTACATCGAGATTCTGGCATTATAAATAATTTGCCTTGGGTGTACTGTGGAGTGGATAAGACTATTTTTAATGGCAGGCTACCAGATACTGTTGACTAGAGCTAGCCTAGCACCAGCGAACTCTGCAACTGGAAGGACTGGATGAAAAGTGTCTCCACTGATAAATAACACACTGGCTAACTTGGAAATGAGGTCCTATGTCCAAAATTCTGAACCACCCCTTTAAGGATGCCTATACTGCCTCCCTGCTTCACCACTGGGAGCATCTGACCACAGTGTGGTATATCTCTGCCCTGTCTATAAGAGACTACATGAGAGGGCAAAACCTCAAGTAAACACTGTTAAGATGTGGAGTAATGACATCATTTTGGCTTTGCAAGTATGTTTTGATTGCACACTCTGGGAAGTATTTGATACTCCGGATATTAAAGAACAGGTTGTGGCTGTGGCTGTTTATATCTGTTTCTGCATTGACTCTGTAATACCCACGAAGACATACAAGGTATATTCTAAAGATAAGCCTTGGGTATCAGGCAAATTAAAGAAACTTATCATTTAAAAGAAAAATGCTTATCAAAATCAGGATGAGTCTTCAAGGAGGGACATACAGAGAGAAATAAAAAGGCAAATACAGGCTGTAACATAAGAAAAAGCCCTGGCCCTGACAATATTGGAGGAGATGCTCCAAAATATTGTGCGGAGCAGCTAACACCTGTGTTTACAGCAACTTTTAAGTTCTCTCTTAACATGAAACAAGCCCCCACTCTCTGGAAAACATCCACAATTGTACCAGTGCCAAAAATCCTAAGCCTAATGACTTTAGGCCTATAGCATTAACTTCACTGGTAATGAAGTGCTTTAAGCACCTAGTTAAGAGCCACATCATCTCCCAAACACCGCACCTTCTAGACCCTATGCAGTTTGCTTATCAAGCATCTAGAACAGTTGAAGATGCTGTTGCAACTCTATTGCTTCTTTTGCACATTCATTTGGAGAAGCCAAAGGCTCATGCCAAAATCATATTTGCTGATTTTTCTTCTGCTTTTAACACCATTAAGCCCAGTTTTTTAGCAAATATTTTAACAGAAGAATTTTTACTTGAAGATGATGTGGTCTCATGGATTGTTGATTTTCTTAGCTGTAGAATGCAGCGAGTCAGAGTTGGCACGTCACTCTCTGACAAAATGACCACTTGCACAGGATCTCCACAGGGATGTGTTTTATCTTCTTTGTTGTTCTTTCTGTACACAAACTCCTGCACCAGCACTTTTCCAAACAGGCACTTTTAAGTATGTGGATGATACCGCCCTGGTTAGTCTCCTATATGACCAGGAAGAGGAGCATGGGCCAGTTCTTGACTTTTTTATTGACTGGTGTGAGAAGTCAAACCTTATCTTAAATACCTCCAAAACAAAGGAGATGTCAATTGATTTTAGAAAAGCACAGTCCTCTAAACCCACTCTTATACATGTCTCATACATACTTGGCATGGCGCTCGACCACAAACTTACAGTTTTTGCCGATTGCTTACACACTTGAATCAAACATATTACACTATTATCAAAACCTTACACTCAAGGAGCAAAACGTTGGCCCAGATGTGCACCACTATAAGCCCAATGTCAGCCTCACACTTTTTGCAAAACACTAAACACACTTGTATATATTAGACACAGAAGTATACCATGATGTCACTTCCTTGCAATTACAAAGCAATGACTGTCAAATGACCACACCTATGAGCCAATCTGTGAAACAGCCATCAGGTGCGCAAACACATAATTGCTTAATTGTAGACACAACAATCAGGTTTAACACCATAAAAATAAGTTAAGTCTAATATTTTCTGTACCATATTTTCAATTTTTTTTTAATCTTTTTTTTTTGTTTGTTGTTCTTTTTTACCTCTCCGGGAACCATCACCTTATCGTGGTGGAGAGGTTTGTGTGTTCCTATGAACCTGAGGGCTGTGTTGTCTGGAGCTTTGTGCTCCTGGTAGAGTCTCCCAAGGCAAAGTGATCTCAGGTGAGGGGCCAGACAAAGAATGGTTCAAAAACCCTATGAGTGACCGAGGAAGAGATGGAGTGACCCTGCCAGGGGGAAGCCCGGGGCCCTTGTCTGGAGCAAGGCCCAGATGGAGGGCTCGTCAGCGAGCATCTGGTGGCCAGGTTTGCCACGGAGCCCGGCCGGGCACAGCCCGAAAAAGCTACATGGCATACATCTCTCCATCCCATGGGCCCACCACCTGTGGGAGGAACCGCTGGGGTCGGGTGCGCTGCCACACGGGTGGCAGTGAAGGTCAGGGGCCTCGACGGACCAGACCCGTGCAGCAGACACTGGCTCTGGGGACGTGGAATGTCACCTCTCTGTGGGGGAAGGAGCCGGAACTTGTGCGGGAGGTGGAGCGCTACCGGTTAGATCTGGTGGGGCTTACCTCTACGCACAGTCTTGGTCCTGGAACCATACTCCTGGATAGGGGTTGGACTCTTTTCTTCTCCGGAGTTGCCCAGGGTGTGAGGCGCCGGGCGGGTTTGGGGATACTCACAAGCCCCCGGCTGAGTGCCGCTACGTTGGAGTTTAACCCGGTGGACGAGCGGGTCGCCTCCCTACGCCTGCAGGGTTGTGGGGGGGAAAACTCTGACTGTTGTTTGTGCATATGCACCAAACAAGAGTTCGGAGTATTCGGCCTTCTTGGAGACCTTGAGTGGAGTCCTGCATGGGGCTCCAGTGGGGGACTCCATAGTTCTGCTGGGGGACTTCAACGCGCATGTGGGCAATGATGGAGACACATGGAGAGGCGTGATTGGGAGGAACGGCCTCCCTGATCTAAACCAGAGTGGTTGTTTGTTGTTGGACTTCTGTGCTAGTCACGGATTGTCTATAACGAACACCATGTTCGAACATGGGTGCTCTGGTACCAAGTACACTTATGAGCATCCCTAAGGCCAAAGGTCAATGATCGATTTTATAATCGTTTCATCTGATCTGAGGCCGTATGTTTTGGACACTCGGGTGAAGAGAGGGGCGGAGCTGTCAACCGATCACCATCTGGTGGTGAGTTCGGTCAGGGGGTGAGGGAAGACTCTGGACAGACCTGGTAAGCCCAAACGGGTAGTGCGAATAAACTTTTTGTGCGTCCCTGTGGAGGCTGGGGGCACTGAACCCGAGTGGACAATGTTCAAAATTTCCATTGCTGAAGCTGCGGCGAGGAGCTGTGGTCTTAGGGTCTTAGGCGCCTCAAAGAGCGGTAACCCACAAACACCATGGTGGACACCGGTGGTCAGGGAAGCCGTCCGACTGAAGGAGTCTTTCCGGGATATGTTATCCCAGAAGACTCCGGAGGCAGTTGCAAGATACCGAAGGGCTGCAGCCTCTGCCGTGAAAGAGGCAAAGCAGCGGGTGTGGGAGAAGTTCGGAGAAGACATGGAGAAGGACTTTCGGTCGGCACCAAGGTGCTTCTGGAAAACTGTTCGCCACCTCAGGAGGGGGAACCGGGGAACCATCCAAGCTGTGTACAATAAGGATGGGATGCTGTTGACCTCAACTGAGGAGGTAATAGGGCGGTGGAAGGAGCACTTTGAGGAACTCCTAAATCCAACTAATACACCCTCTATGGTAGAGGCAGAACTGGAGGATGATGGGGGATTGTCGTCAATTTCCCTGGTGGAAGTTGCTGAGGTAGTTAAACAACTCCACAGTGGCAAAGCCCCAGGGATTGATGAGACCCTTCCAGAAATGCTTAAAGCTCTGGGTGTGGAGGGGTTGTCTTGGTTGACACGCCTCTTCAACATTGCGTGGAAGTCTGGGACGGTGCCTAAGGAGTGGCAGACCGGAGTGGTGGTTCCCCTTTTTAAAAAAGGGGACCAGAGGGTGTGTGCCAATTACAGGGGTATCGCACTTCTCAGCCTCCCCGGTAAAGTCTACTCCAAGGTGCTGGAAAGGAGGGTTCGGTCGATAGTTGAACCTCAGGTTGAAGAGGAACAATGCGGATTCTGTCCTGGTCATGGAACAACGGACCAGATCTTCACTCTCGCAAGGATCCTGGAGGGAGCCTGGGAGTATGCCCAACCGGTCTACATGTGTTTTGTGGATCTGGAGAAGGCGTATGACCGGGTGCCCCCGGGAGATACTGTGGGAGGTGCTGCGGGAGTACGGGGGTGAGGGGGGTCCCTTCTCAGGGCCATCCAATCTCTGTACGACCAAAGCGAGAGCTGTGTCCGGGTTCTCGGCAGTAAGTCGGACTCGTTTCAGGTGAGAGTTGGCCTCCGCCAGGGCTGCGCTTTGTCACCAATCCTGTTTGTAGTATTTATGGACAGGATATCGAGGCGTAGTCGGGGTGGAGAGGGGTTGCAGTTCGGTGGGCTGGGGATCTCATCGCTGCTTTTTGCAGATGATGTGGTCCTGATGGCATCATCGGCCTGTGACCTTCAGCACTCAGTCAGGCGTCTCCCTTAGAGATAGGGTGAGAAGCTCAGTTATCCGTGAGGAGCTCGGAGTAGAGCCCCCGCTGCTCGAGCCAGTTGAGGTGGTTCGGGCATCTGGTAAGGATGCCCCCCTGGGCGCCTCCCTAGGGAGGTGTTCCAGGCACGTCCAGCTGGGAGGAGGCCTCGGGGAAGACCCAGGACTAGGTGGAGGGATTATATCTCCAACCTGGCCTGGGAACGCCTCGGGATCCCCCAGTCGGAGCTGGTTAATGTGACTCGGGAAAGGGAAGTTTGGGGTCCCCTGCTGGAGCTGCTACCCCCTGCGACCCGATACCCGGATAAGCGGACGAAGATGGATGGATGGATGGATGTTCTTTTTACTGTAATTGTAACCTGTACTGGATACAGTATTTTATGTGTGTCTGTTGTTTGCTGAGCTAACTAGTGTTATGCACACTACTGCTAGTAGCTGTATGAAAAATGGGACGTTTTGTTGTGATTCTCTATGTTGACATGTTGACTTATTTGGGTATATGGAGAGAAATAAATTATATTTTCCTCAGTCTGCAGCATTGGTCTTGTGTAGTGTTTGGTGAACTTATTGTATATTTGCACTTTCTCTGTTTACTTTATTTACAGTACTCTAGTCACTGAGAAGTAGAATTGCTAAAAGTGTTTTAGGTTAGCAACAGTAGTGTGTAACTGGTTCAAACAGAATTACAGTTTTTCTTGATTGCTTTGACCTGCTTAAAGAAACTGGGATCCACTCGGTTTTCATCATCACTGTCTCAGCAGAGCAGAAGACACCTCTTGCAAATGTGTTAACCCATTTCTCATTGGATTGACACATTTTCCCCACCCTTTACAGAACAGTTAACACGGATGTCATTCAAGCAGTCCAAACTACATTGTTTTAGCTATGGTAACCAAACAGAAACCATCTGTTCCTAACTATTAGAAACTATCTACATGAGTATGAAATCACTGAAGCACCTGTTTGACACTCCTTCACACAAATCTTCAATTAGCAATCAGTCTGCAGGCCTTAAAGGTGCAGCGTCTGTGTTTTTCTTTGCCAACATGGATGGAAGAGGTCAAAAGCAGATGAGAGTGAGAGTGAGAGGAAGAGGAAGAGGTAGAGGGGTCCGAGGAAGAGGAGTCCGAGTGCGAGGTGGATGTATAGTTGGAAGGGCTTAGGTTTCTGATGAAATTCGGGCAACTGTTATTGATCACGTTATCAATCATGGCCATGTGGCCCCATCATCAAGACAGAAGAGACTGAGTATCAATAGTGGCTATTTCTTATACTCTACAGTAATAGATTTTTATACTTTACTGTAAGATATTTTATTTTTATTTTCTTAATTTCTTATACTCAACTAATACTACTATAATACTAATATATTTTATTTTGGTTTACATGTATTTTGTGTAATATTTACAGTATTTCAGTTTTCAGCCACAGTTTGAAAATAAGGATCAATGGAATCAATAAAATGTGCATCAAAGCATTTCTGATTCTGGATCCAATTCTTTGCAAGAAGGCAAAATTGACAGCAAATGGCACTGGCATGAAAGCTACGTAGAGTAATAGGCTACAATGACAAGCAATGGTGCACTGATTCGCACTGAGTGCTGTATTTAGTATTTTGTTGTCCACTGTGTAATGGTTGATTGGAAGAGCTCATACACTTGTTTGCAAGTTGTGTTGTTTGAAGGCAAAATTAGCTTTTGTTGCATATTTTAAATGTTTTGGCACGGTTAGAGCCTTTTGCAAACAAAATGTATCATTTTGACCATGAGTGCCACTGTTTCGGCCTGTGTGTTAACTGTTTTGAAAAATGTGGAGTTTGAGTTGACTGCTGTGTCAAAGCAATCAAGCAAAACTGTAAGTCTAAGTAAGTAAGTGGTATAAAGAATGTTCTTTTTAAGGAAATTGTCTTTTAATGTCAGTAGCAGTATACTTCAAACATTTTAATGTGATTTTGTTGAAAGTGTTCGCTCCTTTGGCATCATCTGTTGCTTTGGCAATGCCACTGAAGCACAGAAAAAGTACATTAGAAAAATAATAACAACTTACAGTAAACTATCAGGTATTCCATTCCCAAGTAGTGGAAAGCATATCTAAAAACGGAACACTAAGAAAGGCAAACAGCATCGTGAGTAATCAGGGGCACCCCCTTGCCTCCTCATTGAACTGCTGCCTTTAGGACGACGATGCTGTGCTCCTGTTTACAAAAAACAGATCCAAGTTCTCTTTTGTTCCACAGGCTATAAAAATCCTTAATTAATGTAATAGTTAATGAAGGTCCTGTACGGTAACAAGGTTATATTCATTTATATTTTTATTTTCTCTCTTCTTGTTTTCCCAGCTGGTCTGGAACCCTACTGCTTGAGTAGGGGTGTCCCCATGCATGGGTGCCCTGGTCTATGTTGGGAGTAGTGATGTCTACATGTTACGGTCTTTTTCGTCTTGTTTTCTTGTCTTAATGTTGTCAAAAATGCCTTGTGATTTCTGCTGCAACCTAATTTCCCCACGGGGACAATAAAACAAACTAAAACTAAAGTAACGAGGCACCGAAATCCGCGTTGCTATTCCAGGAAGATACCAGGAACCTGTGCCATATTAGCACCGGATTTTAATGCGCCGTTAACGTGAACAGAAAATTGCGTTTCCTGTATCATTTCACGGCAAACGCGTGTGTGTGTAAAGCGGTCACATAACAGCTGAAATGTTGTGTTGCGCATGAACGGTTTAAACTTTATGGAGACAACCAAATAAAATATAAGACTTCTTTTGAACTAAGATTTTCCTGTTTTGTTTTTGTTTTTATATATTAAAAAAAAACACAAATATTGAACATGTGGTTGCCAAAGGGGGCAACCAGAGGCCACGAAACAGTTGGCAATTGACTCAATGTGGTTGCCAAGGGCAACTGTCGAGCCCTGGGTTCATCATCCCTGGGCCATTATTTTTCAAGCTATGCAATGAATCAGGGATTGTAACCGCCCTCAAGCTGAACATCAAACAACAGCCAATGTGGTGGAAATTTGGACTATTGGGTATATAAAAAAGACGTAATAAGAACTTTGGATCACAACTTCCTTTGGACATCTACATGTCATGTCTAGACGTCTTAAAAAAAAAAAACACGTCAGAAAAACGTTCCTTTAGATCCCTAAAGCAGATGTCCAGTGGAGGTTAAAATTCAACCTACAATGAAAATGCGAACGCATTCATTCTGCCCTTCCATGATATTTACTGAGAGGAAGAGGAAGTGCAGCAAAGTGCCACCCCCCCCCCTCCGTCCGTCAGCCCATTTGGGAAGTCTTTGAGTCAACAGGTGGTACCAAAGTGTGTTTACTCTGTTTAATGGAAGAGAGAGAGAGAGAGAGAGAGAGAGAGAGAGATGTGTAAGACCTTGAACTGACACACACACATACTGTATGTTTGCATGCGCGTGGCATGCGCGCGTGCGCGCACACACACACACACACACACACACACACACACACACACAGTCTACCCTGTCAAAAAGGTGACAGATGAACCTTGCTGTTATCTTCCCTCCTCCTTGCCCTTATTCACCCCTGCTCCACCCCTCCCCGTCTCTCCCCAATCTCTTCATTTTTTACCTTTCCTCCCTCCATCTGACTCTCCTTCCATTCCTTTGACCCTGTTCTCCTTGTTCTGCATCCACGTCTCCTCCGCATGTCTGTCCTTCCTTCCCCCCTTTCTCCCTCCCTCCCTATCGGCTGACATGCACTGAATGGGAAAAAATGCAATTGGAGTGCAAATCTTGTTCTATTCAAGGTTGTCGGATTGGATTTCATTTCTTGTACCCAACAAAAAGGATATTTTCTCACCTCTCCTTCTCCCCTACCACCTGCATCTCTGTTCCACCTTCTTTAATCATTACAAGGTAATGTAATTTCTTAACCTCCATCCCTGGGTCACTTTATCTAATACAACAATGACAAGACTATATGGTATAAATCCAGCACTTTGACATACCTAACAGGCCTACATCTACTAGTCTTAGATAACTGTACAATGTATAATTGGCGGCTTGTGTAATGCTACCACGAAGGAAATAAATCCAGAGTCAGATGCATGGAAACAGAGAATGTAATGCTGCTCAAAAAGTTAACAGCTAGTGAAAATCACCCCGACTGTTTGCAAAGTCCTAACAGCAGAGTGTGTGAGCACGTGACTGGTACACGGGATGAAATAACTGCACTTGAAAACAAGCAAAAACATCTAGCAGTTCAATAAAGAGTTGCTGGATGGTCTGTAGTTGGGTACAGCCCTAGTTGTCACTGAGCTGAAATGTGAATTTTTTTTTCATTCCCTCTTGCATATCATTATGATGGAAGAGGATTAGCGGCCACATGTCTACAATGTATTCGAGTTCTGAGTTTTAAATCAGAACGCCAAGTTAACAGTCAGAATTTTGAGTTAAAAGTCAAAATTACGAAAATAGTATCAAAAAGTTTAACTCTAAATTATAACTTTGAATTCAGAACGCCAATATTTTTTTTTAACTGTGGCCCTAATCCTCTTCCATACATTAAAAATGGAAAATGTTTTCAGTTGTCTATTGATTAGAGGCACCAATCCGGACTCTGCTAACATGTGATGAGCACCTTTCACTATCCGCGGCATTTCAAAAGCTAATGTTAGTAAGTAATAATTACTAAGTAAAAAAATAATAAATAAGTAATATTTCATAAAATATTTATTGTATAAAATATACATTCAAAATATTAAAGCCCAACAGCCAAGGGCCACAGTCTGGTTCTTTCTACTGCAAAGAAGCTGGAAGAAGAGGCACCTTGCAGCCATGTCCTTATCCTCCCCCCCTTCCCTCCTCTGTCTTATCTCTCAGGTCTCTCCCACCCTGATCTTTGTCTCCAGTTGTTGCCATAGTGACTCACGAGTCCCAGGAGACGGTGCAAGTTAGCAGCAAATTGACTCTCCACACACGCACACACACTATATCACACACCGACACCTCTGAGCCTACACACACACAGTGAAGCCCCAGCTCGCTCACATGAGCGACACATCTGTCGCATGTAGAATAACTTTAATCCCTATCATGTTAATTCAGAAAAGTCAAACATTTGTGCTGCAAACTGTTTTTTCTCGGTCTTTAATGCAAGTGCTTGTTATAGCGGTGCTTCTGCACTACCCTGCGCTGAACTCAATCAGTGTGTGTGTGTGTATGGGGGGTCCTGTGATGTCTTCTTCACAATGTCTGTTGGTGACACTTTTGTCTGTGTTTCGTCAGGCCTGTTAAGACATCTTTTTCTTATACATAGTTTAGTACTATTTTTACTATTTATTTTCTGGAAGAATTTGCAAAAACATTTTATTGGCAGAGGACCACCCAATGTCTATAAAACTATTCTCTAAACTTCTCTCTGTGCGACTTCTGGAACTGAGACCTGTTTAACACCACAGGTTGTGTTTAAATTTACACTTACTCTAGTGGCCTAGAAATAATCCCTGTGTATACACTTGAATTGTTTGACTTCCGCATAAAGTGTATATATATATCCCTGTCACCAATGCGTAAGTAACGTCGTAACCGAGTAAGACCTGGCTAAATGGAAGCAAATGAGGCAGAAAAAGAATTCAAGCTGACTTCCAAAGGGTTTTTTCCAAAGTGTGAATTAGGTGCGTTTCCATCAACTGGTTTGGAACGAATGAACTGGGTTAAGGTGTAGTTTGGTCAGAAGTTGGCATGTATGGCTGTAATCTGCCGGAAAACAGAGTAGAAGAAGTAGAGGTTGCTAACCAGAAACATAACAGGTCACCTTGGTGGCATCTAAGCAACTACAAGAGAAACATAGGGAGAGGTCTCAGGGAATTTGGTTCACTTTACATACCTTACTTATTTTATGCAGCTAGTGCTGGCCATGCTTCATGCTCTCCGGAGACAAAGACACATTATGGGAATATCTGGGAAGACGGCAACAGGAAAAAGCTATGTCGCTATGTCAGAGCTTATTCCATAAAGGTGTTTCTATATCCCATTTAGAGCATCAGCCTTTTTTACCATAAAGACAAAAACCACCTCAAGCGAGCATGGAAACTTTTTTGCACAATTGAGGAAGTTTTATCACATTTCGCTGTTTCCATGCAGCTTTTCATCAATCAATCAATCAAAATGTGCATAAAAATATGTAAGCTTGGTTACATTTTCCAAAACGAATCTAGTTGCAGTCTTGCAATGTGTGACCCTGAAGATCCCCAGTCTTTACATATGATGACAGTCTTTAACGTTAGATGTGAGATGGTTGTCTTTAGATGTGAGATGGTGTCAGACTTCAGTATTTTCAAAGTCTGTTCAGTGTATGGTAGGCATTAGGTGATACGGGCTTCGTATGTTGGTTTTTTGCAACAGGATGTAACTGGCCAAGCCAGTAGTGATGGTCAAATGAAGTTTCGCGAACCACTGTCTTTATCTTCTAAGCTCACTAGATGGCCCTCTCTGTTCAACAAAGGGTTGAAAACACACTGAATTGCCATTTCTTTAACCTTTTTCTTTGAACAGAGAGCGCCATCTAGTGAGCTCAGAAAATAAAGACAGTGGTTCGTGAAGTTTCATTTGACCATCACTACAAGCCAGTGTTGTTTATGGTTGCAAGGTCTAAACTAAAACTAACTGCAGCAGTTAACCATAGTCCTCATAAATCCACTGGAGTTTAGAATGCCAACACAAAGAAAGAGGAAGGTAATTTCCGCTGGCACCTGAACAATCCCGGAAATGAAACGTCGTCGATATAGACTATATAGAAACAGACTTCTTTTTGGAGCCAGTGGAATCGCCCCCCGCTGCAAAAACTGATTTTTGAAGAAAGTAAAAAAAGCCTTATTTCTAGAAAATTAGTCCTATTTTTAGTCTAAAAAGAAGAAGATTCTTGCCAAGCATTTTTCACATAAGAAAAATAGTCTTATTTTGAGAAAATGTATCTAACTTTTTCTTAATAAGGTTTACCAGCTAATATCAAGCTCAAATTAACTAGTAACAAGGTGTGGACATATTTTGCAAATTATCACAGCAAAGGAACAAGATTATGTTTCTTATTTTAAGACCACTTGCACAACTTCTCAATTTAAGAATCTTAAGAAATGACAGCAATTTATTTATTTCATGACAAACATGAAAATACAGTTTAACATGACCCTTGACTGATTTGGAAAAAGGTATTAAACAGTTATGTGTTGCCCACTACCTTCTTACCAAATGAATTTCAAAACTTTCCATAACATTTCTATAACTTTTTGCCAAATTTCCATGACTGTATGTCTGCATTTGTGAGCCACAGCTGTTGTAATAACAGAATAACAGTGTGCCTTTTACAATACACCAGATCACCAATCACATCCGCGAGGTAATATTTCATTGGGACATAGACCATATCCTTGTGAGTAAAGCTGTAATATGGAGTGAAGTCTACAAGGTTATCGACAGATACCAGTTCAGCTGCTTGTGCCAAGTTTGGGATCTCTATTTGATATGCCATATAATCTCTACCCTAACAAATGGTGTTGTACTGCATGAACTCAAAACAATACAATGATGAATTAATCACATAGATATTTCTTAAAAGTCCAAATTCTGGCAGATCAGAATTAACATCACTCACAAATAATGACTTTTCTTTGACTTTTTTTTTTTTTGCCATTTAGATTAATCCATTTTACAGACACTGCATGGTTTACCTCATCATTTCCAAGGAAGGCTCTCGTTTTTTTCTTTCAAGTATGACATGTTGCTTATTTCTGATATTGGTCCCAATGTACAATCATTTGAAAACATTGGGTGTTCAGAACTACTTACATTCTGACAACATTCATACATTTGATTATGCCTTATTAAGGACTTGCAAATATTTTAAAAGTTTAGTTTTGAAGCCCACTGCTTGAAAAAGCAATGCTTTGATTCAAATCTCATGCACATATGACGAACCATTGGTCCCAGTAGCTTAATCTGAGATGGCACATGAATCAAATAATGTTGCTTTGGAGTGATTTTGTTATCTGGGAAAAGGTTCTTCATATGTTTTAGGTGCTGTTCAATGAGTGATTTCAATTTGTTGATAGTCTGTAGACCAATAACAGGAGCAAACAAAATTTGAACTATCTCTATCAGCTCAAGAATGACTGTGTGGTACTCATTACCTTTAACTGCATCAATCAGAAGTGGCAGAATTTTAAATAGAACAAGCATTTGGCCTGAGGACTGCTTTAATTTATTGTCACTGGATGCTAATGTGCTGTGGTTTATAGGGTTTGGTTTATCTCTGACATCAAGTGGAGAGTAGGGAAATGCAAGTAATGCACTATTGAGAACATCCAAGTCAAGTTGTCCTAAAAGTACTAAGTGTTTCATCACACACTTTATTTCTAATGGGGCAATGCCTTCGAGAATTACATGCATGATGTCTTGAGGTGTTTGTTGGATCAAGTTAAAAGCCGGGAATTCTACCAGTTTACTCCTTCTGTTGATCCCAAATGTAGTTTTCAAACTGTTTCTGAGATACTCAGTATTGACCCTCTCAATATCACTACACTGCCGCATATGTCTCTCTATTGTCCTTTCTTCAAAGTAATCCTCATCAAAATACAATTGCATGTCCTCAAATGTACATTCACACTGCCTACATTTCTTGAAAGCAAAACCAACACCCTCTTTAAAACAACAAAGCTCATGCTGAGCTAAAGTGTCCCCACATATCGAAACTAATGCTCCATATATTTCACGTTCAACATTCCCAATTTGAATTCTAACACCTTCATATAGCCTTACTAGGTCCTCATGCAGCCTTCCCAAAATTCCATCAACTCCACATTCAGAGAGTTCGCTCTTCTTTGCAATGGCGAGTAGGCGAATCAAAGCCAGTTTTGATCTATAGTTTGGATTAATGTTTCCAAGTGTATAATAAAACATTACCAACTTATTCTTGGAAGCATGAGATCCAAGCGGGTTGCAAAGTTCAATGTCATCAGAGTAAAGGATTATCTGTAAGGCAGAGGGCCGGGCAGAAAATAAGGGGTGTGATTTCATGAATTCACCAGTTGTAATGTCATACAAATACTCACTTCTGTATTTCTGTGGCTCATCTATCATTGCCAGGACTTTTGGATGGGACAATAACTGTTCCAGACTTTTGATCAGAGGAACATACTAAAAACATTCAGGCATGGTAGAGAGGACTCTTTTTGCTCCTTTTTATCGAAACAGAAACAGTAACTTCCTCTGACTCAACAAAATGGAAATAGTCCTTAATCACACAGTCCTGCCTGTACATTGACAACCAGTCAAATACTGCCAGAGCCTCCTTTTCAAGTTCACTTCCCTGATGTTGTTGAAAAACTCTTTGTAGCCGACTCCTCAGATTGGTTATCAACAAAGCTTGGTACTGTTTGCATTGCTGCCACAACATCAATCACACCAGTCTGAAAAACAGGCCCAAAAGGACGAATAAAAATAACATTACATCGCAATAGTCCAATATAAAACATTCATAGGGCCAGAGATTACACCACCCTTTCAATGATGATTTATAAGAGAAACATAAACTATAATAATTATAAAAAATACTAGGGAAACAATGAACTTATCAATTGAATAACGGGGCAATAAAGCATAATGCAAAATACATGTCTATCTAATTTGTGTTGAGCAAAAACAATTGCACAGGTTTAAAAAAATAACACATCCCAGAGATGTCAGTTGTGTTACAGTAAAAAGAAGCTGCGAAGGAAACAGACTAACTGCACAGCAAAACTGAAAAAAATAATCAATGCATGTGATGCTTGGTAGACTACACTCAAGAGAGAGGATATAATTAATTTTGAGAGGTAAGCATGATGCTAAATGGTATACAAGCTTAATAAGCAAGAGCACTCAAGACTGTGACAGTTTATAGACTAATGTAAATATTATCTAATGATCAGATTTGACATTGCAGATGATCAACAAAGCAAAAGATTAAATTATGTTAATGTTGCATGCGGACAGACCTGCGAAAGATGGTGTCTTTCTCTTGCAGTCAACACAATAGCAGTAGCTTGTCTGGTCAGAATGTCCTGGCAGGAGTCATCCAGCCGCATACAATGAGTTACACTTTATGCTGCAGATATATGTCTTGTAACCTTAATGATAGGCGTGACAAGTAGTATTTGTGTGGAAGACCAAGAGGATAAGACTCACCGCTCCTATTATTTTTATGAATTGTCAGTGTCTCTGCTTCATCTTCAGAGTGACCAAGCCACATACATAACAAAATATCTTACTATACATGCTTTGTGTAACCTTGGAGTGGAGCAGGTAATATGTTTAAGGAAATTAACCTGCTCTAATCGCAGTATTGGCTGATTGTGTGGGAGCAGGGGGCTGCTAGGTCCAACTACGGTTAAAGATCAAATATGAACTACTGACCATGACCAACAACGATATACCCAGAAAAATCAAATGACAAGAAGATACATGGAGCATTATAAAAGATTGTTATCGTGTGCTCAAGAAAACTATTCATATGCATACCTCAGATTGGTGTGATGCAGAGGGGCTATCTACAGGCTCACTTGGAAAATCTGGTATATTTAAAGTTGTTTGTATGGTACATTCACAAGTCTGGGACATAGTAGGGTGCCGTGGAGAGGTGAGGATGCTGTTGTCAAAGCCAGAGTACAATGACACTGAATTGTCAAAAGAACCAAAATGCTCTGGGATGAGAGAATCAGGACAGGGTTGCTCTCTGTTCTCCACCGTTGCATCCTCCGTTGGCCGCTCTACGTTCTCCACCGCATCTTCTGTTGGACTCTCTCTGTTCTCCACCATTGCATTAGTTGGCCTGTATTTGTGGACATGAAAATATTAGAAGAGCAAGGCCCCAAACTCATTGAAGTCTTTGTGCATCAAAATAATTTTGCTACACTGGAATAATACAAGGTATATATTTAAAACTAACCCATAACTGGGGTTGGATCCAATGTTACAACAATTCACATCATATTGGCCCAATAGCCTAGTACGACTTTGACATCATGCATTTAAGTCACAATTTCAAAAAGCAACACACTGGCAAAACATTAGTTCTGAAAATAATCTCTCTCTCTCTCTCTCTCTCTCTCTCTCTCTCTCTCTCAATCATCTGCGCGAGTCAAACTTATACCGTAAAGCTAATCATAACTGCGTCACCAAGCGTAGGAGTGCGTCACACGTGAAGCTGGCATTTAATATTCAGTGAACATTCTACTCTGTCTCGTTCATTATGTGGCATACGCAGTACGCTAACAAATAACCATCACAAAAAAAATAAAAATATATTCTCAGAGACTGCAGCCTTGTTATTCATGCATTCCCCGTATACTTGTAGGCTATATTTCCCAGCCGCGCTGAGCTTCCCAAGCTCACCAATTGAAAACTGCTGACTTAAGTAACGCAGGTGCTTTACCTATATGCCCACACGTTGTTAGTGTTTCGATCCATCGCTGATGTGAGGTCCAGTCTTGAGGTTGCTGTCCTTCCTTCTCTCCTTAAGTTGCTGCTGCCACTGTCAAAGTGTTCAGAATGGGTTCTTCGAATATGATACCAAAGTGAGTTGTAGACGCGATATTCTTTGCTACAACCATCGATTCCACAAACAACACGGAAATCTGGACTACGACTATGAGCTGAATTTATATGACTCAATAAAGATTTGAGGGTTAGACCTACAAAAACAAAGCAAATAACACAGCGCCAAATCATGATTTTATAGTCTAGCTAGCTAAGCTAGCTGGTTTGTTGACGCTGATTAGCAATGTAGCTCCCACTTCCCAAGCACAGGTCTAAG
This sequence comes from Sander vitreus, assembly GCF_031162955.1. Taxonomy (NCBI): domain Eukaryota; kingdom Metazoa; phylum Chordata; class Actinopteri; order Perciformes; family Percidae; genus Sander; species Sander vitreus. Next base: position 30,630,317 of record NC_135861.1, on the reverse strand, counting down.
TGAAGCGTAGTGTCAAAATCCCCTTGGGACGACCTGGTTGGTTTATCACATGAGGTCAAGGGTAAGTGACCATAACTCTGTGTCTCATAAGAGCACCAACCAGTCATTAATTAATGATCTCATACACAGGCTTAATATTTATTATATTTCATTAAAATTGATCTAACTAAAATTAGTTTTGATAAAAAAAAAAGCTTACCTAGGCAAACCTAAGCTATTTCGGCCGGCCAAATGTGTCGGCGCCATTCTGTCGAGAAGAGGCGTTTAACGACAATCGTTGGATTTCAAATGACATATTTTTGCAGCCAGAGAGTTTTTGGAATCGCGGTAGCCTAAGGGTTAGGGCTAATGGATCAACTGGACGAAGTTGCAATTGCTACACTAAGAGGTAAGATATATTCTTAAGTTATCTGTTTCTATTAACATTAAAACTTTTATTTTATTTGTCTAACCTGCCTTGCTAAGTTGGGTTGTGTGCTGAAACCCATGAACTTAGCTAGCATGGCTCAAACTACACTTATGTATGTATCTACAGTTAATATTGTGCATTTTATTATCAAACGTTATTTTGATGCCATATTTGCAAAAGTGCATTACGTTTAACTAAGACAATTAACCAAATTCTGCATATAACAGTTAGCTAACTCTGGAACTTCAGCACTAAGTTTTCAGGCCAGGTGGACCTTAGTACAACATGGTATTAGATGTTTTGTGGTTTTGCCAGAACGTTATTTTGCAGTAACTCTGTTAACAATGCTGGTAACTTGAATGTAACCATTGTATTGGCACTGCAAGCTGTGCTGACCATGACAAAAAATCCAATTCATAAAAAATCACTCTGCCCATCCAGTGATGTCAGCTGCCTTCGCAAGTTGAACCACGCAGATATAGGATTTATGTACACAAGGGTGAACGAAGTCAGTGATGAGCTCAGTGTCTTGGCACTAACTGTATTTTTTTCTGTAGAGGGTTTTCACCGCGCATCATCAGACGCGTCATCAGACCCGAAGTCGCCATGTTGGAGGTACTCCGCATCACAAAAAAGCACAGGCGCTGAAGTAGATTCCGAACGGCGTCAAGGAAAATGGTTAATTATTGCCGTGTTTTAGGTTGTACCAATAGGTCAGACCGAGAAAAACATTTGGAATATTATCGACTTCCAAAAATTATTAAAAACCAGGGAGAGGAATGCCAGACGTTATCAGAGGAAACTCTTTCCTGGAAAGGAGCCGCTTGTGGTTGGCAAAGCTCAACCAGGATCGTGTTCGGTCTTTGAAATGAAAAAAAAAACTATTGAGAGTTACTTGGCTACACCTTGAGTATCACAATGATATCATACAGTTAAGGTTAGGTTGATTAAAGGCATTATTGCATTACTTACTTGGTACTGCGTCTCCCTCACCCATCCACACACCATCTGGTTATAAGCCTCCAAACTTTTGTAGGATTTAAGGTCTTCCGCTGTGTATGGGCTCGGCGAGAAAACCAGGTAGTTGACTATATCGGGATATGCAACTGAAGGAAAAATCACCGGGTCGCCATGGATCCAAGAAGAGGAAGCCAACTTGTAGGGATCTGCACCGCCAGTAAACTGTAATTTCTCAAAATATCGCGCCTTTTTCTCTGGTCCAAGTCCTTCCATGGCTTTGCATCTTGGATGCGTTTTGATGAGCTTTTCTGTTTAGACATAAAGTATTAAAGTATCCAAAGTGCACAATACTCCATTACTCCATTCAGTTGTTTACACCGAGTGCCTCCAATATGGCCGCGCATCCAGGTTACCGCCCAGAACGTGACGTCGGTGAAAACCCTCTATAGCTGCCAAGATTGGAGAAGACTTACTGCCTTCCCTTTCTCGAGATGAAATCAAGGATCTGTTTCCTGGTCCTGAAAACTTTCACAGGCGGCGGGCTATATGGCTTGTTGTAAATAAAGATGAAAAGGTCAGTTCTATATTATGCACATTAAGTTAAGATATGATAAAATGTAGTAAAGTGCATCCATATGCCTATGTGATAGCATCAATTTACAAATCTTTTCATTTTAAAATTGTATTATTTTAGCCAAAGCTCATTCTTTGGTTAAAAAAAAGAAGCTTTGACCAGTCAGTGTAACAATAGTGTAAGTCCATATTTAACCTAAATTCAGCATGATCTTTGTTTTTTCAGGGCTTTGGCCAGAAACAAGTAGGCTACAATAACATTAGGATTTGCATTTATATAACAGTTTAGTGTTGCACAAGGCAAATAGGCCATACAGTTGCTGAATCTGTCTGTTTTTTTGATCGACAAAGGTCAGTTTAAAAGATTTTCGTCAGATTTTGAGAGGCGCCGAGCCGACCGCTCCTCAGGTGGAGTGTGGAGTGCTGCAGGCCACGTCACGTGCAGAAATAGTAAGTGATAAGGAAGGCTGCCCGGAGTTGGAGGATGCGCCAGCGTCGTATATAGTCTGGTGTGTGGGAACATTTTGGATTTTATGTTACCTATGATGACAGCAGAAATAAAACAATAGATAGAACTGCCACTGTATGCATGTATTGTGCAACATGCATTCAATATGCTAATTTTAGCTATATATATATATATATGCTGAAGTATATTTCTGGAGTGTTAAAGATTAAAAGAAAAAATAACAAGAACTGTACAGAACCGAAAACCGTGACCCTAAAACTGTGATACGAACTGAACCATGGATTTTGTGAACCGTACCACCCCTAGTATATAGTGTTTCAACTGTTCACTTATTTTATTCCATGTTATATTTTTTCTACGTACATGTTGGCACTGGAAAAGGAGTTGCTTTTAATCTCATTGTACATGTGTATAGTGACAATAAAAGGCATTATATTCTATTCTAACCATTAGGTCATATTTGAAGAGACATCAGTCATCAACGTGTTGGACCAGGACTGACAATGGAAATGATTTACATCTGTTTTTTAATGTCTTTCAGGTCTTAGATGAGTTGCAAAGGATTATACAGCCAAACAATGCCCACTATGTCTCGTAGATGAGGAATAGATGGAACGACTTTTATTCAAAGGTCCAATTTTATGGGGTGATGAAAAAAGCACGTTGGAAACGTTGGATGGAGGTGAGGTCACTGTATACCTTGATTTCTCCAAGTTTATATTTTGACATCTCATGATGAGTGGTTACTTATATTGCCTTGTGTTATGCTTTCTGTCAAAATAGTGGAACATGCCACTGCTGTGTTCAGAGCCCTGCCGCTGCTCTTTCCATCCAGCACTATGCCACCTAAGAAGCTGGGCGCAAGCAGCGAGGCTGTTTTCCATGTCCTTAAAGAGTGAGACTTAAAGTATTTAATTTTTCAGTTGTTTCACTTATTCATGCACACGCTGTTCTATTTTGTGGTAAGTGGAGCTGGGCGATATGGAGAAAATCAAATATTTTGACCAAATACCTCGATATTGATACTGCAACGATATTGTAGTATTGCTAGTGTAGTGCTTTCACAAAATATTTACACAATGAGATTTTTGATAATCATCAGTAATGTGGATATAATGACTAAATGGGTAAAGCTAAATAACAGAACAGTTACAACAGTCTGGTAAGTTCAGGCTGATCACTTTACTGTAATGCAGCTTTTAAAACCAGGAAAAGACAACACTTATGCCATATTACGATATCCAAAATCTAAGACGATATCTAGTCTCATATCACGATATTGATATAATATCGATACATTGCCCAGCTCTAGTGGTAAGCCTCTGTCATTTATACAAAAACGATAGTGTTGTTAGTGACCTAATTGTTGTAGTTTTTTTGGAAGTATCCCAGTCCAGGACAAGGTTTGTGTTACTTGTGATTTCCTAAACTTCCACTCTTGTCATCTAGGCTTCAGAGGACCCTGATGTATACTTGAGCCAGCGACCCCTGTCTTGTCCAGTTATGCTCGTCTGTGAGGAAAACTGCATGATCGCCATTGGAAACACACCAGTGACTACCTTTGACAGGAAGAAGTTTGATGAAGGGCTGCTCTACCTCTTGGGGTATTATTATTGCCTGCACCTCACTTATCCAAAGTGCATTTCCACCCTGCTCTCAGTATTGCAAACTGAGGTTCTCCAGGACTCCCTGCATGACCGAGATTCAACTGCTTCCTACAAAAAAGCCATTGCCGAGTGGAGGTCCTTCATTGAGTGATTGACAGATATCTCTAACAACATTTTTTTCAGTTTGAGAGAGTCAGATCCATGTTAGCCACGTGTTTGTTGATGTCATTGGAGGTCCTTCATTGAGTAAGTGAGTCACTCTAAGAAAATTGTTTCTGTTCGAGAAAGACCCGTACGACATGTTTGTTGCTGTCATTTCAAATATTCTAACCAGCAGCTGGAATGGAAGTGTTTTTTATTTATTTATTAATTTATTTTTATTATTATTATTTTAACTGTGTTCTGCTGCTTGAATAGCTGAATATTTTCAAATTATTTGGTCTGCGTGACTATGAAAGTCTTGGTCTTGTACTCATTGACTCAGTGAGTAGATTGATGGATGCAGTGCATGTTGTTAAAAAAGAAAAACCTTTTCAAATTGCGTTGAAGCATGTTGATTAAAAAAATCTCTTAATAAAGTAAGAAATGCTAAAAACAAGATGCTTCTGGTGCCTTAATTTGAGACAAATTAACTTATTTTTATTGTGCTGTTTGCAAGATATTGTGTCATGTTTTAAAGTCTAGTTATTAATCATACTTCAAGGTATTCATTCTTAAAGTCAGCTCAATTAAGAGAATAACATGCTTATTTTAAGATTAATTTTGCTAGTTATTAATCTTATTTCAAGATATAAATTCTAATTGTCAGCTCATTAAGAGACTAAATTCCTCAGTTTAAGTTACTCTGTCTCAAGTAAATATGATTTCATTGCTTGTAGTAAGCTCAGTTTACTCGAATTCTAGACTTTTTGTCTAGTTTTAAGGCACATTATGATTTTTCAGTGGCTAGACTTTTTTGCTAGTTTTAAGAATTCTAACCTAGTAAATTTTTCTTACCCCATTGGCAGATTTTTTTGCTCAGCACAAGATAATTTGACTAGATTTAGGAATATTAGGCTTATTTCTAGAGGGGCCTTTTTTGCAGTGTGCTGGAAATGAGATATAATGCAGCTTTAAGGCACTTCCACATTGGCTTCACTTTGCAGACCTGGAAGCTTCGTCCACAAATTTGACAGTCTATGGTGTGTGCGTGTATATGTGTGTGTGTGTGTGTGTGTGTGTGTGTGTGTGTGTGTGTGTGTGTGTGTGTGTGTGTGTGTGTGTGTGTGTGTTATATGCAGCAGCAGTGATCAGGGTATCGCCATCCTTTTCTCTAAGATCTGTAGGTGTAAGCTGAGATGGCAAATGTGTGTGTGTGTGTGTGTGTGTGTGTGTGTGTGTGTGTGTGTGTGTGTGTATGTGTACCTGTGGTGAGCAGGAAATCAATTCAGCTCATGCAATCTGTGAGTGCGAAATGAGCTGAGAGAGCAAATTTAGTAGGCTACGGTTAATACTGCCTGCGTGAGTGTACCCGTTTATGTGTTTGTAACTGCCAGGGTGTGTGCACTTTATTTTCTTGTGTGTTTTTGCATTTTAAAGTCCCTGCTCAAATCTGTTCCCCCTGGCCTTACAGAGAACTTCAAACACATCTAACGTTTTGTCATTTTTCCGAACATCAACACTGTTTTTGTGTCAATACGAGTCTCCCGCCATTTTCCCTGCTGTCCCCTTCAAAAAAATCTGATTTCAAAAGCTTCATTCCCTTAAATGTCAGAGCTGGGGTTTTTTTTTACAGTTTGTGACGAATTTCTATGTCCCAAATCTAGAGCTGTCCCCAGAATGTTGATGATTAGAATTGTAGAAGCCCTGTCTAACCACATTTTGTCACAACTTTTTTTACCACAACTTTGACCAGGACCAGGCTGTTCTCCTGAACTGTTCGTACATATTAGGGATCGACCGATACCGATTATTAGTAGTTAATGAAACCAATATTTAGAACCGACATGCATTATCAGTGAAAATGAAAATCTTTAAATCAAAATTAAGATTTTGGAATGTTACAAACTCCAACACAAAACTTTGTTTAAATGCTTTAAGCAATTATTTAATAAATTAGAAACTTTCAACATAATACCCAGTAGAAGATAGTCAGATAGTGTTGTGGGCGGGACATTAAGTCAGACTCAGTGGTGAGTGAAACAGAAGCAGAGGAACAGACACAGAGCTGTAGCCGAGCCAAAGTATAACTTTTTAATTCATTAACTTTATCAATTATCAGGCAAATAAAACGCAGATACAGATAATCTGCAAACTGCCAGAAAACGGCGCGATAATCAGCCAGGGACGATAATTGGGTTGTCCCGGACGAAGAAACACAAGACTTTTACCCAGGAAAAGGGTGTTCGCACTAATAATTAAGTACTACTTAATTGGACCGGTGTTTTCACCCAAACCACAAACTTTGCTTCTAATCTTAACCCTTGTGTTGTCTTCTGGTTGACCATGGCACTTTTCACTTTTCATCATAGGAATTGCAAATGCAAACCGATTTATGAGAATGTGTTGCCAGGACACACTATATATATATATATATATATATATATATATATATATATATATATATATATATATATATATATATATATATATATATATATATATATATATATATATATATATATATATATATATAAATATATATATATATATATATATATATATATATATATATATATATATGTTATGGATAGTGACTATTGGAACTAACTCACAAGACCACCATGTAAAGTGCTGTCTCATTTATGTAAGTCTGAGTCTGACTGAGTCTTTTTTTTCTCCAACCCACTTTCTTGCTTGCTGGGCTAAAAACAAAATATGAAGGATTTCATGCCTAACTAATTAAGTCATTTGTTATAGTGACACTGACCCTCATTTATGAAAGGTGCGTATGACCTAAAACAGGCGTTGGACAGCGTACGCCGATTCCTACGCAAAGCAAGGCATTTATCAATGTGGACGTAAAATATGACGTCTGGTCTGAACTCGTGTACGCAAGTTTTCAAGTCAGTGTGGACTTGCGGTGCAGCATATAATCAGTTTAACAGGAGAAGGAGATGTCATCAGTTGATCACTTATCAGCAATGGCAGATCTGGCTCTTTTAGAAGACCTCTATGCGCCGGTACAACAGTGCACACAGCTGGAGTCCGATTTACTACGGCAACACTGTTGACTGCATCAGTGATCTCTTTCCATTCCGCATTCTTTCTACAGCCTTTAATACCAGTTTTCAGGCTGCCAAATAGTACGCAGGTTAGTGCAAATGAACCTGAGATATCACGGTTTCAATCGCCACCTCTGAAAGGTGCCGCTTCTTAACCGGATTACGTCTCGCTATGTCGTAAATTGTAGGGGCGAGGCCTCAAAACCGAGAATATATTGGGGCGTGATATTTAAATTACGACCGTTTCCAGCCGCTGCATTTATCAATGTACGACCATTCTTACGCTCTGATTGGTGTGATATGAATGTTTCACGAATCACACGTGAAGCCTGTCGTAAGATGATTTCTGCGCACATATCTGCGCTGGTTTCTATGTTAGGTTGATAAATGAGGGCCATTGTGATGTGTGTCCCAGAGAGAATCTAAAGAGAGTTAAAGACTATAGGCTCCGAATATACAGGCAACATGCTCTCAATAATGTGTTCCAGAGGGTGTGAATGTATTCTCAGTGTACATGTAGTTCACATGCATAAATGCATGATGTGGAGGCATCATTACCATAGTCAATGTAACCAGCAGGCCAAGCTCAAGGATTTCAGTGTTACTATACAGCAGGGAGAACTATTACAATAAGCATGTTCCCTTAACCTGTTGAAGCACTGGGTTGGATTTTTGCAGCAGTGTCCGTATAAAGTCTCCCTGACTTGACTTTTAATGCTTTTCCAACATGAGTAAAAATCATTAGTTTTGTTAGGTTGAGTAGCAGACTCATTATATAAATTAGTTAACATGATCATTTTCAGTCTCTGTTTTTGGCTGGCTTGTAGTGGGCGTGGCTTATCAGTTGTTCAGAGATCCAGGTAGCTGCATCTCATAGCTCTTAAATTTCCTCCTGGACTGCCTCACTTGCATCCCTTCTTCGCGTCTTAGTCCCTCCCACCGAGGAGGCACGGGAGAGACGCGAGGAAATCATTGGAGGAGAGAGGAAACGGACAAATGTGTTTTTAGAGGGATGAGACGTCCTTTCCTCTGAAGCGTCACGTGAATACGTCAGCTGTTTAGGCAGAGTTAGCAACTCCTTCAGCTGCACTACTTCACATGATCCCTCCTCGATGCTCGCTCCTCTGTCCTCGGGGCAGAAATAAGAGCTTTGAGACGGCCTTCACCGAGGAGGGACAGAACAACTTCTGGTTCAGCCGAGGACAGAGGAGTTGAGGAGCTATCAAATAAGGGTGATGTGATTCAGCCCAGGTGTACCTACAACCCGTTCTCACTCCCAACTCGTAAAATACTGACGCTTTGTCAGTCACTCTCAGCGTCAGATACAACGGAAAATCCCCCTTCAGCGTCTGTATGGGACGCACCGGGCAGAACAACCGAGCAGCTCGACCGTGGCGCTGTAAGACTTAGTATTAAGAGAAACAACGGTAGAGAGTAGTATGAAAGACCGAAATGTGTAAGGAGTCAGGTTGGGGTGGTGGATGGGTCAAACAACACAGGACTTTCACCCAGGAGACCGGGGTTCATGACCAAGTGTCCGTATTTTAGGCGATGGGAGGGTGAGAATGTGTTGGTACTGTTAGTGCTAATGCAGCGCAGAAACTGGAGCTAAGGCCTTGTCCACACATATAAACTATTTTTCTAAACAAATATTTTCCTCTACATTTTGACGTTTAGGTCACTAAAACTAAGGAGCATATTTTCCAGAACACCAGGTTTCAACGTAGTCGTGTGGATGTAAAATGGAACGTTTGGGAAATGATGTTTAATAAATTAACTTAGAAAAATGGGTGTCATAATAACATTTAAATAAATATAGCTGCTATAGTTTGTGTTTTAAGTTACTACCGCGAAAGGAAAATAAGCTCACTACACATGCTCAGAATGTTCTTCTCTGATATTTGACATACTGTTCATGTAGACTATATCACCTTATTTGTCTTATTTTAGTCAGAATTATCCATGACTATTTTCGTCCAGTTTTGGTCGACGAAAACTGATGACATTTAGTCAATGAAAATTGTATTTTAGAATCTTTTTATTATGCAATTCTATTTAACCCAGTCAATGTAGTATACGTACTTAGTAGTATAGACAAAACCAAAACTTTCTTTTAGCCAAACCCATTTCAAACAAGGTTATCTTATATTATTGTTACCTTATAGACTCAAAAATACATCCATTCCAAACACGGAAGACGCTCTGATTTGAATTTACAACATATTTATTTTACCAACCAAACATGTTAGAAGTACACACACAAATTTAAATAAAATAAATGAAAACAATAAATAAAATAGCATCACATGACAATGCCAGAAAAAAAAGTAATACATTCAAATTGTACCTCCTTGTGGCAAAGAAATCCTGAGCACTAGTTGGCTTGTTCATCTTCTTGGGTGGGACTGCTGGTGCTATTTCTGGAATCTAGCACAGGAATAGATACAATGTCAGGACAGATGCAGCCTCTGGAAAATCTAGCTGTTGTAAATATTAAGTAGCATAAATCCTTGCTATGAGTTTTACCATAGTAAATCAACCTCTGAGTGAGGGACTTGACTGTCCGGAAATGAAAAAAAAAAGTCTACATAATCAAAACAGAAGTATTCTAAGCAGTAGTCTCAGGAGGCATGTTAATGCCAATACCATTTGTTTGTAAATGTATGTATTGGTCTAGAATTAGGTATTCAAAGTCATGCTCTTGATGCCAAATTAAGTTCAGTGTGATTTCTATGTGAATGACAAAACTAGCTACAGTATTTGGCCAACAAGGTATGCTTAGTACACATGGAGTCAGTCAGTCAGGTAGGAACTAAGAACCAATTTACACACACACGCACGCACACACGCACGCACACTAGTCACACACGTTTGTCTTAGTCGTTTTCAGCTCCAGTGGCTAACGTTTAAATGAGACATATTAACCACAGCTTCATGAGTTAGCATGAGCTTTCTAAAATAGAAAGTAACGTTATGTTAATGTCTTGACTTACCTCAATTTCATTATGGAATGCCTTGAAATGTCTCTTAAGGTTTGTGGATTCCGTTTTGTCTTCCACTTCTATGTAATGAAAGTTTTTCCAAATGTCGTTTCTTCTTAATCTCCCAAAGACAAATCCTGGCTGGCCGGTCATCGGTCCCTTTCTCTGTGTCAGACTAAATTTAGTTTGTTGTCGTTTACGCTAACTCACTCACTGCAGCTGCAACTTCTAAATGCCTCAGGTGCGGTTTGAGGAAGTGAAGTCGTGCAGTGCGACCTGATGCAGCCCCTGAAGTGAGACACAGAAATACTACAAAATAATAATAATAATAATAATAACACGACTAAACGAGACAAAATAACGTTATAAAATTTTGTCTCGTCTCGTTTTGGTGAAGAGACATTTTAGCATAGTTTTTATTTTGTAAACCACATTTAGTCTCGTTTTTATTCGTCAACAATATTGCATTATACATTTAATTTTAGTCCTTGTTACATGACCAGCATTTACGTTGCGGCTCGTCTCTCTTTCGTCACGTGATAAAGGTTCATTGACAACGATATTTAGTCATAATTTTTGTTGATCTCTAAATTCTACTCTAGGTTGTTGCCTTAACTCGAACAGCGCTGTAAGGGTTGCCAACAAATGCTCATCCACATGCGCCTATATGAAAATAACAGCAGATTACAGTGACTGGGCCCTTAATTGAATTTAACTGGGCTGTAATGGTAGACTGAATCGGATTAAGCTAATTGGTTCTCTTTTCAAACACAAGGCCTCGGAGCTAATGGGAGAGACTCACTGCACCTCAGTGTTCTCTAAAACAGTATTGTAAAGCTGTAATGTGTTTCCAAACCTCATGTAATAATCATAGTTTTTGCCTATATAGGCTCTTCAACATGTTGTATCACTATTCTATAATAGCAATCACTACGGCCTCCATTGTGTCCTAATTGTATCCAGGTGCCAGTTTGAATCATTATTTCCTTGTTCTCACAGCCATTTGGGTCATGAAGTTGTTGGCAGTTCCACTTAAACATGTTTTTTGCACCATATTTGCTTATGTTTTTGGTGTGTAAGTGACTGATGGGAACAAAAGTCTTTGAAATCGGTCCAGTATTAAGTGTGAACGCTGTAACCAGCAGCCACAGACCGGGCTGCAATGTAACCCTATGGGGCAAGGGTGCATCATCATTTGGTCCAATTTGGTCCAATTCGTATGCCATTTTGCCATGTTATCAAGACGCATACTCGCTTTTTTATCAACGCTGTTTGGCCTCCATTGACTTAAATTACCTTGCGATTGCATGTGAATTTACGCCGTAGCGAGTAGTATGAAAGGGCGAAAATCCGCATATGGAGGTTGGTTGGGGTGGTGGATGGGTCAAACACAGGACTTTCACCCAGGAGACCGGGTATCGTGTCCCGTGTGTCCCAGGTGTCACGTTTCCTAAACTCAACAGTTGCTTTCTTCTTTTCCTACACCCGACCCATCCGCTGTATACGGCGCTCAAAATGCATACAGATAACATGCCACTTGACTTTAGAAAGTGGCGTGTATGTTTACGTCCGCTGTATACAGCGTAGACATACACGCGGATAGCTCAAAATGCGTACAGATAAAACGCCACTTAGGAAAGTGGGCGTGTATGTTTACGCAAAGTCATTATGTCACGCTGGCCTGCATGACACAGATGTTTCAGGCGCGCCAAAAACGCGTGCATGCTACAAATAGGACCAATGCCTATTTTTCACGTGACACGCAAGCGTGTTGGAAGCGTTTCCAGGCAAACTAGAATACGAAAATATGTTTATATGTCATTTTGACATGAATACATTTAATAAATGACATTTTGATGTTTGAAAGTCTCTAGGTTTTGACATAAATGCAGATATAAATGTAATTTAAAAAGATTTAAAAATAATTAAGCAGCGATGAACTGGCTCTCGCCTTCTTGCAGTCGGGGGTACTGGCAGACGCAACATCACATGTAGACCACACATTCTAAGTTTCATGTAAATCAGAATAACTTTTGCCAAGATACAACTGTTCATGTTTTAACAGCCACCAACAGGAAGTTGTTCCTCCATAACTTTTAAGCGCATTGTTTTAGCTATCAAAATTCTTTTGATAACTTTTAGTCACGAGGGTCCACCGAGTATATATCCTAGTGTTCGTGCAGATTGGACTCACAGCCCTGGAGGAGTTAGACAAAGTATGTTTCCCATATATTGCGATGTGGCTAATTAATAAAAGCAATTCTAACAGCGCCATCTAATGGCCGATTCACTCTAAATTTGGCATGGATGCTCAAGCCCCTATGCGGAACAACTCTGTCATGTTTGGTGTCAATCGGAATAAATCTTGGTAAGATACACAACTTCCTGTTTCGACAGCCCCCTACAGGAAGTTGGTCCTCTGTAACTTGCGCATTGTGTTAGCTATCAAAATTCTTTTGATAACGTTTTGTCATGAGGGTCCATCGAGTCGACATGTACATTTTTGTGCAGATGGGACTCACGCTCTAGGAGGAGTTAAAAAAAAGTAGGTTTCGCTCAAAGCGAATTTGCTAATTAATAAAAAAAATGAAAACAGCACCATCTAAAGGCCGATTAACGCCATATTTGGCACACAGCCTCATTGGCACATGAGGAACAACTGTCTAAATTTTTGTGTCCATCGGAATAGCCGTGTACGCAAGATACAACCGTTCCTGTTTCGACATCCACCTACAGGAAGTTGGTCCTCTGTAACTTGCGCATTGTTTTAGCTATTAAAATTATTGATAGCTTTTTGTCACGAGGGTCCTCCGGGTCTATATGCCAGTTTTCGTGCCTATCGGACTCACGCCCCAGGAGAAGTTAGATAGAGTAGGTTTCCCATATATCAATATTTTGCTGATGAATTAAAAATAAATAAAACAGCGCCATCTAATGGCTGATTGACGCCAAGTTTGGCACAGATGCTAAACCGGCCATGATGAACAACCTTGTCAAGTTTCGGGGCAATCGGAATAATTGTTGCCAAGATAACGCAACTTCCTGTTTAGACAGGAAGTTGCTGTAACTTGCGCATTTTTTCAACTATCAAAATTTTCTGGATAACTTTCGTCATGAGGGTCAACAGATACTACCTGCAAAGATTCAAGAAGATTGAAATCACGGCCTAGGACGAGTTCGAAAGAATGTAAAACACATGAAAAATGCATAATTAAAAATGGCCTTCCGGTTGGGCGCAGCTAATGAAGGTAAATGGGAAATATGTCCGCAATGATTAGAGCAACATGGATATTAAATCTGGTGAAGATCGGAGCAACTATGTCCAAGTTAAGGCCTTCCAGGCATTATGGGGCGCTATGGAGCCCACTTACAGGTTTGGGCCAAATCGTTGTAAAGCTCCCAGGTGTTTATGTGGGTGCCAATTTTTGTGAGTTTTCGTATATATTGAGGCCGTCAAAAATGTGCCCATGTGCTAAAACCAATTAGGGGGCGCTATAGAGCAACCATACCACTCCCAAGCCTAAATGTGAATTCAGATTAAAGAGTTTACTATTGTGCATATGGCTGCAAAATCTTGAGAGTTTTCGTGCATCCTAAAGTCCTCAAACAAGTGTTCGTAAAATGAAGAGTTTTACACGAAAACCAATATTTTGGAAATTATAGAATTTTGTAATTTTTTCAAAAAAATAGCACCATGGACTTGAAGATGAGACCTATGTTCCCTCAAAAGTTGGTATATTAACTTATTATGTTTGTCCAATGTAACTACAGAACTTTGCAATTTTCACCAGTTGTGACATGTGTGCACATTTTTGTGAGTTTTCGTGCATGCTAACCCCCTCAAAAATGCAGCGCTGCGCCAGACACGTTTCTGGTGTGCAAAGACATAGAAAACGCCACGCAGTGGCCACGCAACTGACACGCAACAGAAACGCCATGCTCACGCCACGCAGGCAGTGTGCAGGAGCCCTGAGTGTCTGACAACATTATAGAATAGATCCCTACAGAGAAAGGCTTTTTTGAAACCTCTTTAAGACCTTACTTTTAGCGTGTAAAGAGCAAACATATTTTCACATGTAGATCAGTAAACTATGTGTTTATTTCAACCAAAAGACACAAAAACATAGGAAAATAGGGTCCAGGTTGAAAAAAAAATGGTAGTTACCCTTTGAGACACTTTCAATAAAAGTTGGAACAACGTATCACCAGAGGAAGATCAACATTAAATTCCCAGAGGAAGTACAGCACAGTCATTTGTTTATTAAAACCTACACAGAATCCACAAGAGAAAAAATTAAATAGAGGAAAATACACAACATTTATCCCAACTGCAACCCTACTTTACCTGACATTGGACAGTGACACCTCTGCCTGGCCAATCTTACAGAGGTCTGGAGAGAGGGTCCAGTAAAAATGACAATAATATAACAGGATTGTTTTAAGCTGTAGCAATAGCTAGCCCTTTGAATTGTTCTTTGTTTGAAAATTGGCACCTCAGTTTTGCAGTTTGGATAGAAATAGTGAATAATTCCATCAACGATACTTTTGATATTAACACTACTTTAAATTATCTTTTGGCCACGTGGGAGCAGTGGATACAAGTTGTGAACATAGCATTGACATATCACCACCTTTTAACTTGGCATGGCAAACTAGGAAACATTGCTAGGAAACAGTTGCTTATTTACACACCCAGCCGTTACACAGAAACATTATCATTCATTTGGAGTCATGTTTCTGGACACCTGTTGAATGTAAATATTCACTCTATTTAAGCTCTGTTTTTGGTCTCTACCATCTCCTGACTCTTTAGCTGCTAAATGCTCCACTATGTTCACCAGCTAGTCGCTAAATGTGTCTGTCTGCTGTTTGCTGCAGTGCAGGTGATAGCTGTATTACTGAAAATAGCAGGCTGCTGTGGCAACAAATAAACAGCCACTTAAAGTAACTTGTGAGAAAAGCGGAACATTTAGCTTAAATTTAAAAAATAATTTCATTTTTGTTTCAACCAGGACCCTATTTTCCTATGTATTTGTGTCTAAGTGACTGATGGGAACAACAATACTGAAATTGCTATAACCAGCAGCCATAGACCGGGCTGCAATGTAACCCTATGGGGCAAGGGTGCATCATCAATTTGGTTGCTGTTTTTGCCACTGAAAGACTCAGATTATTATTCTAAGTGTCTGACAACATTATGGAAGGGATCCCTACAGACATTTTTAAAACCTCTTTAAGACCTTTCTGTTTAACCAGAAACAGCTCTAAGGTCTCTAGTGCTAAACCCACCAGACTCAATAAAAAAAAAAATAATACTTTTAGCGAATATAGAGCCAACATATTTATACATGTAAATCGGTAAACCATGTTTATTTCAACCAAAACCAGAGTTGCGATGGTTGGAAAAGTTGAAAGACGACCCAAAACTGCTTTTCATAGTTTTATTTCTGTTAACTTTAATGAAGTGTATTTTATGATGCTAAAATTACTGTTCATTTACATGGAGTCTGGTGGCTTTAGCGAATGCATTAGTTGGTGCAGACCAAACCAGAGCTTAAAGGAGAGTGAATGTTGGACTCCCATTGATCAGGTAGTGAGAAAGGACTCTGGGATGTCCATGGTGCTCTGTGTCTGCTTTAAGTCCAGTTGTTTGCTAACTAATGAGCAGATATTAAATCGAGGTTCTGTTGCAGTCAGTTTGTTATGGAGCCCTTCTTTTCTCTCGTGGCCAAAAATCAATTAATGCGGCTTTAGGAATTAGAACCACTCTGTTGCTTTGGCCGCGACTTCAACATTTCCATAATTAATCAAAACCTGCCTTTGAAGGAACATCCTGTCCTGGTGTAAATATTAGCTGCATTAACAGATGGAACTCTGGTAAAGGGTCTCTTGGGTTAATCAATCATCTATTTATGCTTTCACAAAACAATCCAAAGCTCTTCAGAATAGATATTTCAGCCAATCACAGCCCAGGGATGCCTAAACAGGAAGGTTATTATCTGATTTAAACATAAAGTGATTAATTAAGAAGGACAGTTGGTTCAGTGTTACTGTCGAGGCCAAGACAAATCTTGAGTCCCCAGTGTTTGAGTCCAAGTCCAAGTAACCAAAGGAGAGTCTAGTCTGAGTTGAATCACTATTACCTGCGTTTTAGTCCAAGTCCAAGTCACCAAAGGAGAGTCTAGTCTGAGTTGAATCACTATTACCTGCCTTTTAGTCCAAGTCACAAGTCCAGAGAATAGCGACTCGAGTCGGACTCAAGTCCAGAGAATAGCGACTTGAGTCGGACTTGAGTACGAGTCCAAGACTCCAGTCCGAGTCCAGGACTCCAATACTCCACCACCTATTACACAAAAAAGTAGTCAGAAACTTCATCCATCTTCCGAGTCCTATTTCATGAATCCTCGAGTCCGAGTCCAAGTCGTCAGAGCGCGAGTATAAGTCGAGTAACAAGTCCAGAGAATTGCGACTGGAGTCCCAGTCCAAGACTCGAGTAATACAGCCCTGTGTTGGATCAAGTTATTTAAGTTTCTTTTTGTTTATTCTGGTGATTGCAATCTGTTGAGATTAAGTGGGAGATATAAATCCAAATAAAGAAGTGGTATCATTGAAGAGATGACAATGTTAACCTGAGTGTTGCCAGCCACTTAAGTTGCTACCTCACAACTTCAACAGCCAACTCTGTGACCAAGTGCTATCAAACACCAGTGCCAGCCGCTTCCAGAAACATCCCCGAGCTCTGTCATGTGCGGCCAAAATCTCAGATACACATGCACACAGTGACTCCACAGTGTATCAATAACTCCACTAGGAAGTAAACAACACTTTAAATGCTGCATGTTATTTTCCCTTAAAATGTATTATACATATGGTTATTAAAGTATGTATTCTCTCTCATTCTCTTGCCACACACACAAATATAAACAGTCTTGCATAGTCATGAAATGGGAATATATCAGCAATGGGCGATGCGGTATAAGAGTTTGAAACTACATATTTTAATTCCTTAGTTTTCGAGTTGATTTCACGGCTATGCATCTTCATCACAAGACAGAAATTCTCAGAAACAAGAAAAGTTTGTATATATATATATATATATATTACATTTTATTTTATTTATTGTGTCAAATCATAACAGACGTTATCTCAGGAAACTTTACAGATAGAGTAGGTCTAGACCACACTCTATAAATCAGAGACCCAACAATTCCCCACTTATTGTAGCGATGGCTAGATATATATATATATATAAATGAGGGTGTGTTTCTTTGTATACTATACATACGTATGTATTGTCAATGTGTGTATGCATCTATTATGTAAGTATTAGTATGTAGTGCACTGGGGTTTGCTTTCCTTCATTCACTGGCCTGACCATCATCATCATCACCATCGCCACATCGCAAAACCGCCTCCATCCTCAAAAACATTCAACAGCCATGCAAAGAGCAGCAGTTACAGTACTTTTACAATATAGTCATTTTTAAACTTGTTTAATTTTGTAAACTCATGACTTATCTGCGCATATTCCCCAGGGTCTACCTGGGTGTCTGCACGCAGCCCAAAGTGAACAGGGCTTCTGAGAATAACTGTTGCCGGTCATTGCAGTATTTGCTCAGAGGGGCATGACATATTGCCAGACAGATGAACACCAAGGTCAAATATGGATATCTCTTTACCATTTAGAGATGTGAATGATGATGATGACCTTGGAGGAATATGATTATTGGAATATACAGGTAGCTGTCAATATGAACATGAGAAATATGAAGAGCTGAATCTGAAAACATTTGACTACACAGAACATAAAATACATGAAATGGAAAATTGCATAAATCCTGAGAACCATCTTTACAATATTAACAACTGTAACTGTGAGTATTATACCGATAATAAACGTCATTATGGAAGGAACATTGTCAATAATACACTTCAACAGCAGAAGTCTCTATAACAACGTCACAAAAATCCAGGAGTACCTGAGACAATATGACATGTTTAGTGTAATTGCTGTATCTGAAACCTGGTTAAATGATGAGAATGGGAAAAATGTAGAAATAGAGGGCTACAGATTATTCACCACCAACAGAATAAACAAAATGGGAGGAGGGGTTGCACTCTATGTTAATGGGTCACCACCTCTCTATTTTTTACAACTGTACAAAATGTCTTTAAGAACAAGATCCATAAGAATATTGATACCCACCCATTGATAGTCACTCGCCTGAGAACACCAGAAGGCTTTTAAAGAGACTTTAAATTCACAAAACTGGAATAACAATCCAAACAAAGCTTATAATGAAATTCCTGTCTTCTCTCACCACCCTGTATGATTATCACTGCCCGACACAAACTCAAAGAAGGCAACAATATGAAGAAAAGCCCTGGATCACTAGGGGACTAGAAAATGCCTGCAAAAAGAAAAATTATATAAAAACTATTTAAAATACAGAACAAAGGATACAGAAAATAAGTTTAAATTATATAAAAACAAATGAACAACTATAATGAGATACAACAAGGAGGAATTTCATAATAAATTATTGGTTAAACACAAAAGCAATATACAAGGCACCTGGAAAGTGCTTGACAGCATCATTATAAAGGGCACAGCCAAATCAGCTTATCCAAACCACTTAAACATAACCAGTTCAAGATAGACTGTCAATGAATTTAATGATTATTTTGTGAATGTCGGTTATAATCTAGCAAAGGACATTGTGGAGCCAAAAGTGAATGATGATATAGGTGAACATCAACACACATGCCAAAACCATCTTTCTGAAGAGAATTGAGGAAGAGGAGATAATTGAGGTAGTAAATAAATTAAAAAATTTAAAAATCTCCTGATTGTGATGATATTGATATGACACTGGTTAAAAATATTATAGAGAATATAGCAAAACCATTAACCTATATCTGTAACCAATCATTCCAAACATTCATATTTCCCAACAAAATGAAAATAGCAAAGATCATACCAATCTATAAAAATGGAGACATGCACTCCTTTTCAAATTACAGACCTATCTCTCTTCTTCCTCAGTTCTCTACGATATTAGAAAAACTTTTTGTTCTAAGAATGGACCACTTCATTGAAACCCACACATTATTGAGTGATTACCAATATGGTTTCAGATCCAACCGATCCACCGAAATGGCAGTTATGGAATTAGTAGAGGAGATATCAACAGCAATAGAAAATAAGAAATTCAGAGTAGGAGTATTTATAGACCTAAAAAAAAGCATCTGACACTATAGATCATGCAATATTAATGACAAAACTAGAACAATATGGCATAGGAGGTGTAGCACACACATGGATTAGTAACTATCTGGACAACAGACAGCAGTACAAATAGGCAGTGGTGGAATGTAACAAAGTACAAATACACGTTACTGTACACTATTCGTTACATTTTGCAGCAATTATCTATACTTTATACTTCACTACATTTCTACAATGTTCTGTTACATTTTCGTTACATTTTCTGATCAGTTTTTCCCCCCTGCCAAAACGTCTTCCTGACCGTCACACGTTTGTCTCACCAGTGAAGTTTGGTTGCCATAGATATACAGGTGCTGGTCATATAATTAGAATATCATGAAAAAGTTGATTTATTTCAGTAATTCCATTCAAAAAGTGAAATTTGTATATTATATTCATTCATCACACACAGAGTGATATATTTCAAATGTTCATTTCTTTTAATTGTGATGATTATAACTAACAACTAATGAAAATCACAAATTCAGTATCTCCGAAAATTAGAATATTTCTTAAGACCAATACAAAAAAGGATTTTTAGAAATGTTGGCCAACTGAAAAGTATGAACATGAAAAGTATGAGCATGTACAGCACTCAATACTTAGTTGGGGCTCCTTTTGCCTGAATTACTGCAGCAATGCGGCGTGGCATGGAGTTGATCAGTCTGTGGCACTGCTCAGGTGTTAGGAGAGCCCAGGTTGCTCTGATAGTGGCCTTGAGCTCTTCTGCATTGTTGGGTATGGCGCATCGCATCTTCCTCTTCACAATACCCCATAGATTTTCTATAGGGTTAAGGTCAGGCGAGTTTGCTGGCCAACTAAGAACAGGGATACCATGGTCCTTAAACCAGGTACTGGTAGCTTTGGCACTGTGTGTAGGTGCCAAGTCCTGTTGGAAAATGAAATCTGCATCTCAGTCAGCAGCAGGAAGCATGAAGTGCTCTAAAACTTCCTGGTAGATGGCTACGTTGACCCTGGACCTCAGAAAACACAGTGGACCAACACCAGCAGATGACATGGCACCCCAAACCATCACTGACTGTGGAAACTTTACACTGGACTTCAAGCAACGTGGATTCTGTGCCTCTTCTCTCTTCCTCCAGACTCTGGGACCTTGATTTCCAAAGGAAATGCAAAATTTACTTTCATCAGAGAACATAACTTTGGACCACTCAGCAGTAGTCCAGTCCTTTTCGTCTTTAGCCCAGGCGAGATGCTTCTGACGCTGTGTCTTGTTCAAGAGTGGCTTGACACAAGGAATGGGACAGCTGAAACCCATGTCTTGCTTACGTCTGTGCGTGGTGGTTCTTGAAGCACTGACTCCAGCTGCAGTCCACTCTTTGTGAATCTCCCCCACATTTTTGAATGGGTTTTGTTTCACAATCCTCTCCAGGGTGTGATTATCCCTATTGCTTGTACACTTTTTTCTACCACATCTTTTCCTTCCCTTTGCCTCTCTATTAATGTGCTTGGACACAGAGCTCTGTGAACAGCCAGCCCCTTTAGCAATGACCTTTTGTGTTTTGCACTCCTTGTGCAAGTGCCCTCCTTGTACTTAAGTAGGGTTGTCATTGTGGTACTTTTACTTTTACTAAAGTAAATATGTCTCTGGTTATTTGTACTTTTACTTAAGTACTGAGATTCAGTACTTCCTCCACCACTGCAAATCGGTAATGATATATCTGATTTGAAGAAAGTAACATGTGGGGTTCCACAAGGTTCAGTACTCGGTCGAAAGCTGTTCATATTGTATTATATATTTAATGTGTCTAAATTGTTGAAATATGTTTTGTTTGATGATGATACAAATTTATTTTGCTCTGGTGATGGCCTGAGGCTGCTTTCGGATACAGTGGAGAAAGAGCTGAAAATCTTAAAAAGATGTCTTTGAATTTGAAGTGAAATGTAAAAAAATCAATTATGAAGCAAATATGATTGAATGTGGAAATAGAACCTTGAATATTTTTTTCGACCGGCTACACTCCAGAAGCAGGAAGAATGAAAAATGTTATTCGCAAGCATTGGCATGTTCTGAAGAGTGACCCAACACTCAAAGACATATGCACCAATCCGCCAAGGTTCATATTTAGGCGTGCTGGCAACATTCGTGACCGATTGGTCCATTCAGATATGTCTAATCCACCTCTGATCACTTTGCTCCCCAACCCACCTTTGGGTTTCTATAAATGTGGTAACTGTGCGCAATGCTCTAACTCAACCAATACGAAGGAATTTTCACATCCTCGCACTGGCAAGAAATACTCTATCTCTTCATTTATTAATTGTAACAGTACACATGTGTACCTTCTAAAATGTCCCTGTGGACTGGCTTATATAGGCCAAACAAAACATCAACTCAAACTAAGAATATCTGAACATAAGACAGCTATTCGTACCCAGAATTTAACATATGCCATGGCGAGGCATTATAAGCAGGCCAATCATGGCTCCCCTGCATCACTGAGGTTTTCGGGAATCGAGAAAATCTTACCCCCATCCAGGGGTGGTGATATCATTAATAAACTCCTATGCATGGAAGCATTCTGGATACATACACTCAGCACTTTAAACCTCTAGGTTTAAATGAATAATTTAATTTAACTTGCTTTCTCTAAAGTCAAAATATGTTAAAGTATTTAAGATGAATATACTTTTATTTCCATTGTATTGTGAACATTTTATATTTGTTACATATCAACATTGTTACCTATCAACATTGTTTTTTAATTCACTTTTGAACTGTGTGAGGGCATTTGCCCTTTAATGACTGATTGAGTGTAACACCTTGGTTGAGCTGGGTGTATCTTCAGGCAGCTAACACGCCCCCCTTATGCACCTGTTGATGATTCTTATTAAGGGCTTCATTGCCCATTCTCTCCAAGGACTCTGATGAAGATGTAACTCTACATCGAAACGTTAGTCACTGTTTTGCACCTTAAGTAATACAACTATCAAGTAAGAAGACATCTATTTTGCACCAGCTATTTTTTGTTACTTTAATCACTAACCCTATTTTTATATTACAAAAGAGAGCAATGAGACGCATTAACAGAGCAGAATACCTTGAACCAACAAACAGATTATTTATCAACTCACGCACACTTAAATTTAGAGACTTGATGGAAGCCAAAACAATGCAAATAATGTATAAAGTCAAAAATAGGATGGTTCCAGAGTCTATCCAGATGCAGTTTCAGATTAGAGAGAGTATGAACTGAGGGGAATGTGCATGTTCACAAAGATAAAGATTAGAACAAATGTAAAACAAAGATGTATATCAGCAAAAGGAGTAAACATGTGGAATCTTTTAGATGAGGAGGTAAAAATGTGTTAACACGCTACAAAGATTTTAAAAAAATACTAAAAAGTAGGATGCTAAACAAATATAAAAGTGAGGCATGAATGGCAATGTGTATATGAATGGGAATGTATTTTGTTTTGTTTATTTTTAAACTTCTGCACATATGTGTGTTAATATGTATATAAAATACAGAAATTAATAATACATTTTATAAGATCCTGATGGACCTAAGAACAAAACAAGAGTAAAATAGAAGGTACAAAGGGTAGGTGTAATAAGCAAATGCTTCAACCTACACCTTTTCAATCAGTATCGATTATAAAAGTGACTTTTTTTTTTACCATTTATGTTATGTATGTGATGTTGTGTATGTATGTGATTGATTGATTGAAATAAACTAAACTAAAATAAAAATCAAAGAGGCTCAGAAGAGAGGGGCCGGCTGACTTTCCCAGAGGAATGAGGGTTGTGTTTGGACCCCTGTAAACTCCTAAAACG
Source organism: Sander vitreus (assembly GCF_031162955.1). NCBI lineage: Eukaryota > Metazoa > Chordata > Actinopteri > Perciformes > Percidae > Sander > Sander vitreus. The sequence continues at coordinate 30,607,048 of NC_135861.1, read as the reverse complement.
TATCCCATCCACATCACCATTTCCATAGTGACTGTCCCATCATGGACAGTGCAAAAGATAACCAGTGTATTTGTGTGGCCATGCATTGAACAATACAAAGAAACTCATATAAGCTGAAAAACAGAGCTTGTGCAGTTCCACCTGTGAAACTTTAGCCTGCAGTGTCCCACGGCACAAGACTTAGAGGTTACAGAGCTAAACGTGAGGATCAGTACAGTGCTGCTGATAAAAAGCAGACATGCTATGCAGGCGTTGCCCTCGATGAATGCAGGTTAAAAACAAGTAGCAAATCGACTGTAGAAAATGGCAGCCACAGAGTTTACAGAAGCAGTTTTTTTTTAGGACAATCACTTTTCATTTTATTCCATTATGTACAATTTTTGTAAAATAATATTATTAAAATAAAGAAATGTATACTATGACAACATCTAAATAAATGTTGATAGATGTAGCATTATAGTTTAAAAAATATCAATAAACAACAAAGCAATCCAGCTTTCCTGGCCGAAATAGACCAAAATAATAACATTAAAAGAAATACAAATAAACCATGAGAAGATCTGGTGAATAAATGTTGATTAGAACAGTGGTTATTGGGCTAAAAATACCAATAATAGCAAAGCTATATAGCTTCTCTGCGGCAGCCCGACTGGCAGAAAGAAACGTGCTGTTATCAGGGAATCTGTGCGTAGACCACGGATGATGCCTGTCATTGACTTACATAGGCATCTCATCCTCTGGGCCCGTCACAGAATTTTCAGCGATTCCGTGAAACTGCAACAGATTTTAAGTTAAGGGGCCGTGTTCATTTCACGGAATTCTGTGAGACCAGGTTGTAAACTTAGCATCTTAGCATATCTGTTGCTCACTCACACACTGTCACTAAACAAGTTGGGATTTAAAGTGCTCATATTATACTCATTTTCAGGTTCATAATTGTATGTAGAGGTTGTACCAGAATAGGTTTATGTGGTTTAATTTTCAAAAACACTATAGTTTTGTTGTACTGCACATTGCTACAGCTCCTCTTTTCACCCTGTGTTGAGCTCTCCGTTTTAGCTACCGAGTGAGGCATCTCACTTCTGTTTAGACTTTGTTGGGAGTCGCGATCACGGAAGACTGTATCACATGGACACGCTGACAGTTTTGTTGTCATTATTTAGAATTCCTCCTGAGGTGCGACAGAAACTATGCACTATAGCTTTAAATTACAGTTGCACTTAAACTATGTTGTTATAACGTTAACATTTATCTGATTTTTTTGCTAAGCTAACTAGCTAGCTAGCTACAGTAATGTTCTCATCAATCAACCAGTGTTAGCAGCTCTTCTAATCCTGGCCAAAGAGAATAGCTAGTTGTACCAGTGCTATGTGTTGATATTAAAGCCAAGGTGCTACTGTATGGATATTCTCACTGACTAGCAAGGGAGGACCCACCCACATTTGTTTTGCTTCCTACAGCCATGGGAAATATGGATTTTAGCTCACGCACTGCGATTTGCAATTTGGTTTCTCTTTCCCTTGGGATAAAAGGAACATGTTGGTCTGAATGAGATAACGGCAGTAAACCCTGCCTCAGTCTCTTCTGTACTGTGTTATTCCCTTATCTTGTCATGCATTTTCCATCTGTGTTCTCATTTAATCATTCACATCTTCCTCTTCCTGTTTTTTTTCTCTTCTCATTTTCTGTCTGTGTTTCTCTCCTTCCTCTCCTCTTCAGTGGCATCAGAGTAAACACGGTCCTGGCAATTTAGTTTAGTTAGGGAGTAATTAAGGTGCAGAGGGACTTGTTAGCCTGCCTTGTTAACAGGGAGGACTGAATGGATTCTATGTTTACCGAGCAGGGCCGCCGCACTTGGCTAGCTTGTTAGCGACGCAGGGAGAGTTTCCTGTGTTTTCATTCAGCCACATTTCAACAACACCACATTTTATACATTTATTCAACACCAAAACAGGTCATTGTTATATTAAATGCTTGTTTGATTTGTGATTTGATGCCTCCTGCGGATCAACTCTCCTTTGGGATTATACAGTTGAAATTGAAATCCCCACAGTGTCTGCAGGCGCCTCCAGAGGAATTTACACAAAATAGATTGAAAATATATTGTGACTTTGGATCGGCCGGTGGATTACTTTTTTTTTTCTTCTGTTGGCTGAAAATTTAAAAAAAATTGGACTCAAGAAGTATATAAAGAAAGTCTGCGCAGTTAGTACTCCTGCAGCCTTGACTGGAATCACACATTGTTGGCTTCATATTAGTTTCATATAGTGATTGTTATTGGGCAGAAAGAGCATCCCTATCGTGAATAGACATTGTAGACACAACACAATGTGTGTGTACTTTTTTACCGCCATGGCCATTTCACCAGCAAAGACCTCTTTAAATTGTTCCATTTCACCGTACAGGAACAGTGTATTAAGAAGTACATTAAGAAGTATTAAAATCCTTTAGAAGTAAAAGTCCTGCATTGAAAATGTTTCTCAAGTAAAAGTATGTTAGTATCATCGGGAAAATGTATTAAAAGTACTCAATGCAGAAAAAACCTTTTTTTGAAATTTTAGAAACTGGAAACGACAGTTGTGTGTTTAATGGTCTAATCATTTCAGCTGGACTTGTAGGCCATTATATTGTCGGCTCGGCTTATAAACTACATGTGTTCTGTGTGCAAAACTCTTAATCTGTAAAGTATCTAGTCGCTATTAGGGGTGTGCAAAATAAATCGATTCACATTCGAATCGCGATTCAAGCTCTACCGATTCAAAATCGATTCATAGAATTCCAAAAATCGATTCATATTTTTTAATTTAAAATATATATATATATATATGTCTATATTATATTTTTTTATTGTATGTCTACTGCAATCACATGGGAAAAGTGACTACATTTACATACTGTAAATCATTTTTGAATCGAAAACTGATTTTGAATCAAATCTTGAGCCTAAAAATCGATATAGAATCGTGATATACGTGAAATTGCGTCCGCTAAAGCCACCAGACTCCACTTAAAAAAACAATACTTTTAGTGTGTATATAGACAACATATTTTCACATGTAAATATGTAAAGTATGTGTTTATTTTAACCAAAACTAGAGTTGTGATGGTTGGAAAAGTGGAAAGACGACCCAAAACAGCTTTTCTTAAAAAGTGGAAAGAAGATTTTCATAGTTTTATTTTATTTCTGTCGACTTTGAATGAAGTGTATTTTACGATGCTAAAATGACTGTTTATTTATATGGAGTCTGGTGGGTTTAGCAAACGCAATTTCGCGGATATTTTTATGTTTAAAAAAAGGATCTTACTCTTTCATAGAAAGGTCACCCTCCTTAGAAAACCTTTCCATAATGTTGTCAGATAATACGAATATTAATCTGAGCCTTTCAGAGGCACTTTTGTGAAGGTAAATACAAGCTGCACAATTGCCCTATTAACTTACATTGTAGCTTGCTTCACCGCTGCCGACTGCAGCGATCTCGCTTAATACTGGACCAATGTCAAAGACTGTTGTTTCCATCAGTCACTTAGACACAAAATCATAGGAAAATAAGGTCCATGTTGAAAACAATGGTGCTTTAATGTATTCATTATTAATTTCACTTGTTTTTATTTTCAACAAATTGTGTATCCAAATACAATATACATTTTCTATGAGCCTTTTAAGGCAAAACATTTGGATAGTCATCATGGAAACATTAATTGGTCATGTGACAAGGGCTGGGAAGATTTTTTTCACACAGAACACTAAACCAAAAACACTGGGAAAAAGGTCTGTGCATCAGATTGGATGAGAGATCCATTTGATTCCGAAATTGCCCCAGGTAAGCTAGGTAAATATACCTCACAATAATCTGTAGGTAGTGGGGACAGAAGATGGAGATTGGAGGACTCAATGAAGCCATAGACATTGAGACATTGAACCTCTAGGCGTTGCATCAACTTTATGTGTGTAAAGGTTTGTGTAACACATACCCTTGCAATAAGCTTCCCTTAAACTTCAACAAAGAAAACCTTGCTGTACACAGTTTTCAGATAACAGGAAACAGAACAGAAATAAAGTGCAATACACAATTTATTTCTTATAGCAACAAGTGCTCGACAGTGACTTCAATATGTTTCTACTTCTAAACTGGCCTCAACATTTCAACAAAGTACAGTTGCCATACAATGTGTGTTTATTAAAGTTTATATATCTATTAACTAAATGGAAAGGCAGTAATTGGCAGAACGGGCAGCAAAGTGCCCGTTCTGAGTACTCTGATCCAGTGGAAATCAATTTGTCAGGTTGATAGCAGTTTAGCCCAATGGATAGAGGGGGGGGGGGGGCACCAGGGGGGCAATCATATTTCAGGGGGGGGGGGTGCCATCCTGACCCCCCTCTGACCACATATTTAAGGCTGTTTGACTCTCTGTGGTCTGTACATGAAGAATCACACAGATGTTTGTACAGGTGAGCCTGCTCTGCCAGTCTTTCCCAACTGCACTGAAAGCGCTGAGTTACAAAAATTCAGAGGTGCATGACCACGCTCCGCGGACGGCTTGCAGAGCCTTCGCGCTGGAAACGACAGCCGTGGTGACGTTATTTTATGGCTTGCGCACCTCGCGCCAGGAACACTGCGGCATGTTTTGCAGTATGGCAATATTGGGATCTTTGTGATTCCCATTGGACAGCTGACGCATGCACACTTTTATTCCAAATATGTCTGCAAAAATATTTCCCCACTGTGTATATATATATATATATTCCTTCAAAGATACGATAAATTCATGCTTTGGCATCAGTTTTAATAATTACAACTTTGTTTTCTGGGAAATCCTGTTTTTCTGTTAGTTTTGTAGAGCGGAGGGCTATATACTACAACAATAGTATAATAATATAATGATTTACGATATATTCCCCCTGTGCCTATTGATCTTTCATATGTAAATAGCATACATACAGTTAATTAACATTGCTAAGTGTACTAATTTATGATTTATCATATTTTTTTCCATCTCCACACCTGGACCACAGGTCAGAAACAGCCCCAGAGATTTTCAAAGTAAACCAACAGTGAGTGTTTAGTTTGCTTGAGTGCACGAGTCACTGACACGAAGTTGTTCCCACAAAAGTAAAAGGCTTCCAGGTTGTAATCTCGACCAATGTGGTTAAAGCTTGTTTCCCTCTGGTGGGATACAAAGCTAAGCAGTCTGTTAGCGTACTCTTAATTCCTCAGGAAGCCTATCCAACCTGTGGTAATTACAGTGAGACACACAGCTAATTAGAATGCAAACACACACACACACACACACACACACACACACACACACACACACAAAATACATTAAAACTGCACAAAGGGTCACCTTTAATTAAAGCTCACATGCACAGAATAGCCTATATGCTTCCACCCACCCACCCACCCACCCACCCACACACACACACACACACACACACACACACACACACACACACACACACACACACACACACACACTTTAACAAATTCACACCTGCTACAAATGAACCTCCAAATGAACATGGTAGAGATTCCTGGAAAGCATCTGGTTTTCTTTTTTTCCTCCACCCTTCTTTCTTTTTCTTTAGTTGTCTCTTTTCTACGCTCTTCTCCATTATTCTCCTTTACGCTTCACATGCTGTCTATTGCCTCATTGTTCACTGTTGTTGTTGACTCTTTTATCTCCTCTGGTTTCATCCAGTCTTCCCTCCATCTTCTTTCTCTTCTTCTCATCTTCCCTCTCACCTCTTCTCTTGTATTTCTAAACCTATTTTCTAATTTATCCCTGTCCTTCACTTTCTTCTCCTCTCTTTTCATTGTCTTATTTCCTTTTTCCCCTTCTCTTTCTCCTTTTTCCTCTCCAAAACCTCATTTAAAAAATTAACACTGACAGGAGAGGGGGAGCTTTTTGTGTGTTTTCTACATCCCCTCCTGTGTGTGTGTGTGTGTGTGTGTGTGTGTGTGTGTGTGTTTGTGTGTTGTTGCGTTGGTGGGTCTGTGTAGTTAATTGCAGTTGGTGTTTTGTCTCAGTGGAATCATGCTTTACCTGGAGACTGTCAACAACAACAGCAACAACAAGAGCTGCGGGCTGCACCTGCCAGTGTTGTATTCGAGGCACCAACTGTCGAGTCCGAGTCAAGTCTCGAGTCCCCAGTGTTCAAAGAATAGCGACTTGAGTCGGACTCCTTCACTGGCCCCCACATGAAACAGTTAGGGCGCGTTCATACCTTCGGTGGACTCGGTGCGATTCGGGGGTGAAGTTTTCAACATTGTTGCATTTTTCATTTGGTTGGGTTTGCATTCACACTGCACTTTGTAAAACGCACCAAACACTGTAAACACACAAGTAGTCAGAAACTTCATCCAACTTCCGAGTCCTATTTCATGAATGCTCGAGTCCGAGTCTAAGTCATCAGTATGCAAGTCCAAGTTGAGTCACATTGGCATTTCTTTAAACCAATCACAATTGTCTTCGGCGGCGCTAAGCGCCAGACAGAGCCACAGTGCCGCTCGAAAGATAGCCTCGTGAAGGAACTTGTTTTGGTGGAAGGCGTATTGTAAGAACCAAAGCTAACTAATGGTCATTTTGAGTTTTTGTATTTACTATTGTTTAAGTTTCTATATTATTATAGTTATTTGATGTTGATGTACATTGTATTCAACTATGAGCATTGTTACAGATCTAATTTACTCTAGTTCTATGTTTGAGCTACTGTGCAGGTGCCCTTTTGTTTTGCTAGAGAGGGGCAAAATGGTTTTTTGACCGTAAAAAGTAATGAAAAGTCTGTAACGAATGAGAAATGTAACAAGGTCGGAAAGTTAGACCAGCAAGTTGGACATTTTCAATGTGGATTTCTGTCTGAGAGAAGCTCGGGGAAATGTTTGGATCAAAACAGAGGACTTTGGCTGTACAGGAAAGTTTGCTAATAAATTCACAAAACGCAACGCAGTGATGTCTATTCTGTGAGTACCTGTCTGCAAACTTAACTAAAGGATTGGAAATAAAGAACGAGTCAAGACTAATTGTGCCTACCGCTGACAGAAGTGGATTTAATACAAGATGCAATTTTGCCACTACATCAAGTCAAAAAACCTTGTTCAGTGGTTGGGATACGTCGCAAATATACGCAGCCAGGAATTAGACGGCGCCCCAAAGGATTAATTGCCGATTGGAACGATTCTATTGGAATGCAGGAATGATCCGATGTGTTATCCACCTTATAATAAAAGTTGATGGACTGAAGAAAGCCACTCCTTGTTTAAACTGTGAAACTAAGTATTAGCTTCAACCGTAGAAATACCACATCTTGTCCGTCTAACACATTGTAATGACGACAATGGCAGACTCGCAAGATGATGAGGAGGAGGATGCAGTTACCGACTTCGACACCAAGAGGGCAGTCTTGCCTACACAAAAAGGCTTTGAGGAGAAACTACATCAGTATATAAAGGCAAGGAGAGGAAAGTTAAGACAGTTAACTGGAAAGTCCAACCAAATTGAACGTCTCATGGATAGTGATGATAATTTGACACATATTGAACAAAAGGAAATAAAGCTCTACAAAAAACTGTATGAGGGATTTGCTGAACTTAACGAGTCAGTAAAACTTTATCTGAAAGAAGAACATGAGGCCGACCAAACATACTGGTTTGAGCCCAAGGTATCAAACTGCAAAGATTTCATGAGTAGAAACGAGATGTGGCTTGAAGAAACAAAACTTCATAAAGAGTTGAGAGCCACATGTAACAAAAATGTAACGTCTATGGATAGTGTCTCCAATGTGTCTGCAAAACAAAGATCTGATAGGTCATCCGGTCGTTCTAGCAGCCAGTCGTTCGTATCATCTGCCACTTCAGCACGTCTGAGAGAGGTGGCCAATAGAGCAGCTCTTGTTGCAAAGGCAGCAGCGTTAAAGGAAAAGCAGGCACTGGCACTGAAAGAAGCCCAGTTAGTGGCCGACAAAGAACAGTTGGAAATTGAAACAGAGTTGGCAGCTTCTAATGCAAGAATTAAAGTTTATGCAGAATATGAATCACCTCAACAACAGGTTAGCCTCACTGCAAAGTCAAACGCTGATGTGCAGGATAATGGTGAAGGCCAAACCAGTGGTGCCTCACCACATACGTTGAGATACCAAGATAAGACTGTGCCTTTAACCAAATCACGTGGAGCTGTACCCAAGGTAAATGTTAAGTGGAGACCGAACTCTGCAGAGTGATGAAACAACAAACTGATATCACAGAGCTGCTTGTAAAAAATCAACAGCTATCTCGCCTGCCACAAAGAGACATTCCCCTGTACCATGGTGATCCACTGGAATTCCGATCTTTTTTGAAGGCCTTTGAACACACCATCGACACCAGAGCTGAATGTGATTCAGACAAACAATACTTCTTGGAGCAATACACAATAGGTGAACCAAAAGATCTGGTAAGGAGTTGCCTGCACATGCCAGCACACCGTGGATATCGCGAGGCACTGAAATCGCTTAAGGATCATTATGGAAATGAGGTTAAAATTGCTTCTGCTTTACTGGAAAAGGCCTTTAAGTGACCCCAAATTAAGTCAGAAGATGGCAAGGCTCTCAGCACCTTCTCACTGTTTCTAATTAGTTGTCGCAACACCATGGAGGATGTGGCATTCATGGACGAGCTGGACAATCCCACTAACATGAGGGTAATATTGTCAAAATTGCCGTACAAACTCAGAGAGAGGTGGAGAGCGAACGAACAAAGAAAGAAGGAAAAAAGGGAAGTAGCTTTTCCACTAATGCTACTCCAGTTAGAACTGAGGAATTCAACATACCAAAAACAAAGGTTGTTACTACACATCTCAGCAGTGCTTTCAGCAAACCATGCTTGTTATGTGGAAGAAACCACACTTTGGAGGAATGTGAAAAGATGAAAACGAAGTCCACACAAGGAGAAAATTTAATTTCTCAAGAAAAATGGGCTATGCTTTGGATGCTTAACAAAAGCGCATGTAAGCAAAGAGAGTAAAAAGAGTATTATATTTTATTAACTACATGTGTTTTGTGTGCAAAAATCCTAATTTGTAAAGTAACTAGTAACTAAAGCTGTCAGATTAATGTAGGAGTAAAAGGTACAATATTTCTCTCTGAAATGTAGCGTAGTTAAAGTAGAAAGTGGCATTAAAAGAAAAGACTCAAGTAAAGTACTTCAACATTTGTACTTTAGTACAGTACTTGAGTAAATGTACTTAGTTACATTCCATCACTGCACATGGGACCCTTGTGTGGTAGCAGTTTTCATTTTAACAGCTTGTTAAATTGTTTTGAACTGATATCAGAAGCCCATTTAGAATCAAATTGCACAAAGTGATACAAGTGGCACCTAATGAAGTTGTTTGATGTCATGCCATATTATTTCTGCTCTGTATTTGGTCTTTCTGTAGTTTTCAACACTGGTGCAAGCTGTCACATCAACATGAAAATGTTAGCGCCGACATTTTGGTAGCTTTTAAATGCTGTGCCAGTAAATGAAAACATGCGTTGCTCTAACAGAAGCTACGGGTTCCACTTTTATCATCACACCGGGACACATTAAGTGACATATACAGATGCTCCAACAAATTGGATGTTGCACACATTTCATCAGTTCCTCAAAACCAGATATGGAAGTTGTCAGACTCCTGCTGTGTGGTTAAATATGTGGTTTACTTGCAATGAGAAGAGGTGTACAGGGAAAACAGGAGAAAATTGTATATGTATTCTCATAAAATATCACTTTGAGATTGTTTGACATTAAAATGGCCATTGGAACTGTAACTATTCTTGAGCCAAAGACAAAAATTGGAATCTTTAATTTTTCCTTTAACGATTTGATGAGTCAAAACTTTTACAGAGAAGAAGGCAAGGCAAGGCAAGGCAGCTTTATTTGTATAGCACATTTCACCAACAGGGCAATTCAAAGTGCTTTACATGAAAACAGATTAAAAAATTAAAAACAGATAAAATCCGAGAAAAAAAGTTACAGTGCAGTATAAGAAATTAAACATTGAAGAGCAGTTAAAACAGTTAAATATATAAAAGCAGATAAAATAGGAATTTCTCTTTATATGCTTATATAGATTGTTATACAGTGTCAACAATGCAGCTTCAGTATAAGAAATGTTAACAGTTATAAAGAAAGGCAACATCAAAAAGATAGGTCTTCAGCCTTGATTTAAAAGAAAGAGAGTTGCAGCAGACCTGCAGTTTTCTGGGAGTTTGTTCCAGATATGTGGAGCATAAAAACTAAACCCTGCTTCCCCCTGTTTAGTTCTGACTCTGGGGACAACAAGCAGACCTGTCCCAGATGACCTGAGAGGTCTGGGTGGTTCATAGTGTAGTAGCAGATCAGAAATGTATTTTGGCCCTAAACCGTTTAGTGATTTATAAACCAGCAAAAGTATTTTGAAATCAATTCTTTGAGGCACTGGAAGCCAGTGTAGAGACTTCAGAACTGGAGTGATGTGATCCACTCTCTTGGTCTTAGTGAGGACTCAAGCAGCAGCGTTCTGAATCAGCTGCAGCTGTCTGATTGATTTTTTAGGGAGACCTGTAAAGACACCGTTACAGTAGTCAAGTGTACTGAAGATAACAGCATGGACAAGTTTTTCCAAATCCTGCTGAGTCCTTTAACCCTTGATATATTTTTAAGGTGGTAATAGGCTGACTTTGTAATTGTCTTAATGTGGCTGTTAAAATTCAGGTCTGAGTCCATGACTACACCAAGATTGCTGGCTTTGTCTGTTGTTTTTAACATTATCGTTTGAATCTGAGTGCTGACTTTTAATCATTCCTTCTTTGCTCCAAAAACAGCCACCTCAGTTTTTTCATCATTTAATTTAAGAAAGTTCTGGCACATCCAGTCATTAATTTGTTCAATGCAATTAGTCAGTTGTTGTATTGGACTATAGTCCCCTGGCAATAAGGTTATATAAATGAGTGTGTCATCCGCATAACTATGGTAACTTATTTTATTGTTTTCCATAATTTGAGCCAGTGGAAGCATGTAGATGTTAAACAGGAGAGGCCCCAAAACAGAGCCTTGGGGAACTCCGCACATCATATTCGTATCCTCAGATGTATAATTCCCTATAGACACGAAGTAGTCCCTATTCTTTAAATAAGACTCAAACCACTTTAGTACTGAGCCAGAAATGCCAACCCAGTTTTCCAATCGGGCTAGTAATATGTCATGGTCGACCGTATCAAATGCAGCACTGAGATCAAGTAATACCAAGACTGAAATTTTGCCACTACCTGTGTTTAAGTGGATGTCATTAAAGACTTTAGCAAGAGCTGTCTCAGTGCTGTGGTGTGGTCGAAAACCCGATTGGAAGGCATCAAAACTGTTGTTTAGTGACAAGGAAAGGTTGAGTTGTTAAGAAACTGTTTTTTCAATGATTTTACTTAAAAATGGAAGGTTTGATATCGGCCTATAGTTGCTCATTAGTGACGTGTCTAGATTGTTCTTTTTTAAGAGTGGCTTAATGACTGCAGTTTTCAGGGCCTGTGGGAAAAATACCTGAGAGAAGAGACGTGTTTACAATCTGTAGAAGATCTGTAGCCAAACAATTCGAAACATTTTTGAAAAGGCCCGTTGGTAGAATATCAAGGCAGCAGGAGGAGGTTTTCAGATGTTGTATCTGTCCGTTGTATATGTCCTCCAGGTGTTTACGGTTAATCATATGAAATTGGGTCATATTGGAATTTTGCCTGGACACTGTGACAACACATACCCTGTATTCGATATGGAAGCACTGACTGTTTGTCTAATTTTCTGAATTTTGTCTTTGAAGAAAGTGGCAAAATCATTGCAGGCCTTGGTGGATAAAAGTTCAGATGCTACTGGTACTGGAGGGTTTGTTGACCTATCGACAGTAACAAACAAAGCACGTGAGTTATTATTGTTTTTGGCAATAATGTCCGAGAAGAAGGACCGCCTTGCATTCCTCAGTTCCAAATTATAAAATTAAGAGAAAGAAATCTCTCTTTATAGGTGTTGTAGTGGACCTGGAGATTAGTTTTTCGCCACCTGCGTTCTGCTTTTCGACACTCACTTTTTTCTGTTCTTACCAGTATGGCATTTCTCCATGGAGATCTTTTCTTATCAAAGACATTTTTTACCTTAATGGGGGCAATGTCATCAATAACATTTGTAATTTTACAATTGAAATTGTCTACAAGCTCAGTGACTGAGACCCCTGAGAGGGTGGGTGTGGACGAGAAAAGCTGAATGAATGTTTCACTGGTGTTGTCAGTGATATACCGTTTTCTTATTAACTTTGTTTGGACACTTTTGTGCACAGAGATAGTGCCATTAAAGAAAACACAGGAATGATCAGAGAGAGCAGCATCAGTCACCACAACCTTGGAAATGTTCAAACCCTTCGAGATAATCAAGTCCAGAGTGTGCCCCTTGTTGTGTATGGGCGCCGTCACATGCTGAGTCAGTCCATAGTTCTCAAAAATACAACACAGTTCTTTGGCCCCTCTATCCTGGGGGTTGTCAACATGAATGTTGAAATCACCAGCAATAACTACACAGTCAAAGTTAATACAGATTATAGACAGCAGTTCACTAAAGTCGTCAAAGAAGGATGCACAGTATTTAGGTGGCCTGTAGATAATATAGGTTGAGATGGGGACCTTAGCTGAAGAGCCACATATTCAAAAGAAGCAAAGTTTCCATAAGATATTTGAGTACATTGGAGCGAGTCATTAAACAAAATGGCGACTCCACCTCCTTTCTTATTCGCTCTATTCTCACTCATAAAATTGAAGTTAGGGGGAGCTGACTCTATAAGAACAGCATCACTGCATTCACTATTCTAACCAGGTTTCAGTTAAATACATGAGGTCAAGATTGTGCTTAATAATAAAATCATTGATTAAAAATGATTTACCCGCCAAAGACCTGCCGTCCTTGAGGGGGCCAAGGTGCCTGGCATTTTACTTTCAGCGGTTCAGTCAAAACAGGGTCAGTTTGATGCTGGGGGCGAATGATGGGAGAAGGTAGTGGGGCAAACTTGATTCCAGCATCTACCAGCTGCTCCATCCGGTCAGTGAACCCCAACATGTGGCAGGGGGAAACAGGGGAAAAGGCTGATGGGGAGAGCGATGGATCTTCAAAGGCGTCGGTGTTGATAAGGGGGTTTGAGGAGTGTTGGATGGGTGAAAAGGGGGGTTGAGATTTCTCGTCTCCGTTCTGTGGTCCTCCATGGTCAAATCTTTGCTCAGGTGGGGGCTGTGGTGGATCACTGCCGCACTTTGTTGTGTCTTCCTCTTGTTTTGTTTGTGTTGATTTATCTTGTCTCGTGTCCTTGGCCGAGGGAGTAGATGTGCGGTGTAGAAAGTAAATTAGGCTAGAGGTGAACAGCTTTACTCCTGGCTTGTTAAGAAAAAGTCCATCTGCTTTAAAAAGATGTCTGCGGTCCCAGAACATGTTAAAATTGTCAATGAACCTCAGAGAGTGGACGGTACATGCAGTTGAAAGCCATCTGTTCAGTGCCAACAGTCTGCTGAATCTCACAATTGGGTGTGCTGCCACGATATAGTGTTTTTACTGCTTTTTATGTCTTTTACAGCAGAGTCACCCACAATCAGAGTTTGGTGCCCAGTCGTTAGCTTTCCCTGTAGCTTTTTACTTTTTGAATTGCTCTCAGTCCTTACCCTGCTGTGTGACAATGAGATGCAATCCAGGTCATGTCCAGGGTCCTGCAGCAGAGGAGCAAATCTGTTCTCCACCTGCACACTCAGTTGTTGGGGAGGCATTTTGTTGCCAATTCTCCCTTTTGCAGCTGTCCACGGCTGTGTCCTACTGAGTACAGGGGTTGAAGAGGCGCTCTGCCTGGATGATAATGCAGGCCAGCCGGCTGTATCACAAATCTCAGGTGCTGTGCCCTGCCCGTTAGTCGTCCTCCCATTTCCCAGAAAATGATTTACTCTTAGGCTTTGCACCAAAAGAATTCCAGAGAGGACTACCACTTGTTGATTTATTACCCATTTCACAGCCCTGCTGTTTGTTTGTAGTCTTGCTGGTGCTAGTTAGCCGTGTGTTGGCATGCTTTTGTCCATTGTTTTGGGTCAATGGTAAAGTGGTGTCATTTCCACATGATCCGTTCACTAACCGGTAAATTTTGGTTTCCAGAACTGTAATCTTCTGAAGGAGTTTGTAGTAGTCCTCCATGGAGAAGGGAGGCATCTTGCTGCTAATTAGCTTTAGCTACAGTCACTTTAGGACAGGCTTGAGCTATTGGTAGGCCACGCCCACGCAGAAAATTTTTGAAATATGGCAATAGCCTATTATGTCTACAAAAAATGTATAGTTCAGTGATTTATAAGTATCCAAGAGCAGCTGCTCATAGTTTATCTCAGAGGAAAAGCAAGATTATCAGCAGAAATATGCAAGCAGAGGCAGGAGCAAGCAGCAAAGCGTCTGCACTGTAAGAAGCAGGAAGCATTAGAAAGAAGAAAGAAGCACTACCTAGATAGAAAGCATAGAAGCATAAAATGTGCGTGGGGGGTGGGGTTCTAAATCTAGATTTAGCTCTTAACATGACACCATGACATGAAGGCTTTTTGTTTCTTGGTTTTGGCGCCAATGATGCAATGAAAATGTCTTTTATTTAAAAGAAGCACATCATAACTATATTCAAATATCCAAAAGCAATTTGTTGACACAGCCTATGTGTTGCAAAACCTTAGCTGAGCTACAGCCCGAGCTACATCAGCTCCCACACAGAGAATAATTAGATCTGGGGCAGTATTGACAAAGTATCTTATGTTACCACTTCAGGTTCTTTTTATTGACACTAAACATTCTGAGCTAAACATGTTGGATATGGTTGACATTGTGTTTCATTAATGAACTTACTGAACTGTGGGATTGATGGATGGACCGACGGATGGATGGATGGATGGATGGATGGATGGATGGGTGGGTGGATGGGCCGACGGATGGATGGATGGGCCAACACATGGATGGACGGACGGATGGATGGACTGATAGAAGGATGTAGGTGATGGATGGACTGATGCATGGATGGATGGATGGAAAGAATACTGACTTTTCAAGTTTATTGCATCAGACATAAAACACCATCTTGTTGATGCTATTTAAGAATGCCATTTTTGATGGGCTTATTCTGCATTTAGCACCAACTTACCAGGTAGAACTAGCCTGGGAAAACCCTGACGAACTTCTGGCAAATTTGAGATTTGCTCTGCAAGTCAGTCTGGCCAAGAGCCTATTCAAGCCCATTTCAAATTTTTCCAAATCGAGGCACCAATCACAACCGTTGGGCGGGCTTTACACCAATCGCAACCATTGAGGTGGGCTTTACACGATGACGATAGCGCAGCGACGGCAAGCAGCTTTTTGTTTACATTAAACATGGTGGCTACTGAAGCCTAGCAACCCGTTGATGCCACTGTCGCTGCTATGATTGTTGGTGTGATTGGTTGAAGGACTATCCAATGCGGCCAGAGGCATTTGAGCGCTGTCCGTTGGTGACGCCCCTTTGGAAATGAGCTGCGAATGAACCTTGCCCAGACCCACTCTCAGTTACAACTGAAAAGGGTCTGGTGTCAACCAGGCTAAGGTAGAACAGCAATGGCCATGTAACGTGCTTTATATATTGCAGTTGGGGATGATTTAAAGGGGTCAAAAGATTGGATTTCTGGTTTGATGACTAACTGACCATAATAAACCATCATCTCCAAAATGAAAGTTATTTAGTTTGTTACTTGCTTTGTGATCTACTCTTAGACCAAAAGCTGACACCACCTTTAACCTTAGAAGTTTATTCTAACTAAGCCAGATTGTAGCAACCTTTAGCTTTAAAATGTTTTGTGAACATCAGCTGCATCATTCGACCTTTATTTATACTCCAGAAATCATTGAGGGGCGCCCCTCATTTACAATGACATTGAGACAAATTTCAAAGACAAAACAACAATACAGAAAAGAATTGACAGCATCATAAGAAAAAAATCAGAAAGTTAACAAATCAAATCATCATGACAAGAATGAACTCTGGACTCCTGTCACGATCACTCTTCACTTTGGCAATGTAAAAATGTTGCAGGAAAATCGGCACAAAGGACAAATCAGCAAAACGAGTTTTTGCCATCTGTGCTGGACTGAGTATCTTTCATTGAATTGAATGGGCAGGATTGTGTGGACACCTCATTTAGAGTTTAATATATATATATATATATATATATATATATATATATATATATATATATATATATATATAAAACCATAAAATCAACAATGCTTCCTATATCCCCAGAAAGGCTCAGGCCAGCCCTTAAAACAAACATATCACTTAGCTTAGAAATACTCTCCTCGCCATTGGAAACAGTTTATTCAGGTCTACCAAGACACTGAATGATGTACCTTTAGGATAAAAATCAGCTGTTTACAACCACTAGCGACAAAGAACTGAAAGCCTACAATATGGCTGCCAGACAGTGTATTGTGTCAATTGGGTTGACGCTGAAGTCAAAGAAAACCAAAAACAAGCGCCACAGAACAGAAACAAGAGAAGCTTTACCACTGGCACTGTAAGTGGCTTTCTCTGCAATTACTAGTGATGGTCAAAGGAAGCTTCGCGAACCACTGTCTTTATTTTCTGAGCTCACTAGATGGCGCTCTCTGTTCAAAGAAAAAGGTTAAAGGAACGGCAATTCAGTGTGTTTTCAACCCTTTGTTGAACAGAGAGGGCCATCTAGTGAGCTCAGAAAATAAAGACAGTGGTTCGCGAAGCTTCATTTGACCATAGTAGTATTAATATGCACTTAACATGGCCGCCGTGGGCGTGGCCGGAAACCGGAAGCGGAAACCATGAAACCGGAAGCGGAAACCAACAATTTTGTCGGACTAGTTAAACTAGGTGTTTTCAAACTCTAAGACAGTGGGTCATCCCCTCAGAAAAGCAACATCAGTGCAAAGTTTTTGGGAGTCCTAGCATTAGTTTTCAACCATCTGCGCTATTATAGCCTAATAATAATGTTGTTTGATGTAACTTCAGACCAAATACATAAAAAAAAGGTCTGTCCTCAATGGGGAGAAACAGTACTGTAGGAGCCAAAAAGTAGCTTTTGTTTATATTTTAAGAACAATAGTTCTTATTTTAAGACTTACTTTAAGACTTTGTTTATAGTTCTGATCCACTGATTTTGATTGACAGCTAGGCCACTGATTGACAAATAGGCTGCACCATAGTAATTATGACTGTGGTATAATTTATGTAATAAAGGGAAGTTGGAAACATGAGTGCAGAGTTTTGGGGGTCCTAGCTTTAGTTAGTTAGTTAGTTATCATTTAGTTAAATTGTTTTTCTTTTTTTTAACCATCTAGTCATCCTGTTCATCTTATTTGATTTTTTAACAAAAATACTGTAATCTCTGATCTATCTCTTCATACATTATAGGCTATTCTATAAGATCTTTTATTGATAACTTATGTAATAACTAATGTAATAATTGTTCACTTCCATTCACTGGTCCTCCCCTGAAACAGTTTCAGTTTCCCTGGGGAGCCCCGCCTGTGTCTTGATTTGAAGGGTGTAAAAAACTAGTTAAACGTGTTAAACCATCCTATAGGGGGGTGTCTTGATTTGAAGGGTATAAGGGTCCGTGTTCTGACAGTCTTTGTGAGGTAGACTGCTTTGTTTCAAGGAACCAACTTTTTATTTCTTTTCTTCATTTATTTTTTGTTTTAACTTTTTAAAGTACATAAGTGCTACATGTACAATATGTAGCAATGAGGTAGAAATGATTATAAAGAATACCAGATCTAAAACTATATAAGGATGGAATCAAAATCTTAAGCAGTTCTAACTAAATGTAATTACAGAAATAGTGACCGTCTTTGAATAAAAGTTATTCAAGTGGCTAAGTTGGCATCCCTGTGAGACTCGATGTGCTTATCATATGTTCAGCTCATGGGTTGGTTGTGACTGTGACCTTTCATCACATCTCTCAATAACGAATAACTTTTAATTATAACATCTAAAGCATGTGAAATATACACCCTATCTGAATATCTGTCATTTATTTTCCTTATATCAGGTCTGTCCGTATGGTGTTTTACTCTCTAGTTGTAATGCAACTTAAAATCTTATCCAAATGCGTTGTGTTACTCTGTGCTCTGTTGCACCTTTATGGAGACAAAAAGCAAATACGTGACAAGATCTGAATTATTACAAGTACTACTTAATTTGAGTGTAACATTTTCCCATTTTAACATACATTACTCATGAATAATTGCCCTCTTAAACTTGTGAAATCTGGGCTTGTTAATGGCACTAAAGGGATTCTTATCGCCTTCTTGTCAAAAACCTTGCAATGATATATATATATATATATATATATGAAGAGATATATGAAGAGATAGATCAGAGATAGATCAGAGATTACAGTATTTTTGGTAAAAAATCAAATAAGATGAACAGGATGACTAAATGGTTAAAAAAACAAAAACAGTTTGGTCTCAACTAAAGCTAGGACCCCCCAAAACTATGCACTCATGTTTCCAACTTCCCTTTTTTACATTAATTATACCACATTCATAATTACTATGGTGCAGCCTGTTTGTCAATCAGTGGCCTAGCTGTCAATCAAAATCAGTGGATCAGAACTATAAACAAAGTCTTAAAGTAAGTCTTAAAATAATAACTATTGTTCTTAAAATATAAACAAAAACTACTTTTTGGCTCCTACAGTACTGTTTCTCCCCATTGAGGACTGACCTTTTTTTTATTTATTTGGTCTAAAGTTACATCAAACAACATTATTATTAGGCTATAATAGCGCAGATGGTTGAAAACTAATGCTAGGACTCCCAAAAACTTTGCACTGATGTTTCCAACTTCCCCTTTATCACATTAATTATACTACAACCACAATTACTTGGTGCGGCCGATTTGTCAATCAGTGCCCTAGCTGTCAATCAATATCAGTGGATCAGAACTATAAACAAAATATGGACATTTTTGGTTTCCGCTTCCGGTTTCCGCCCAATTCCGGCCACGCCCACGGTGGCCATGTTAAGTGCATATTAATACTACTGACCATCACTAGTAATTACCCATCTGTAGTTCCCCCAAGCTTTGTAATATATTAAACTTGGACAGGAACTTGTCCTCTGAGACCTGGTGCTCATTTGTTGGAGCGATTTCTGTTTCGGGAAACAAAAATGGCCTGGAGCAACAAGGGCCATAAGTGCCTTTTCACGAACTTTCAAAGTGGGCTAAACGATATGACTACCTTTCATTGCTTAACTTATCTGATCCTGTATCTCAGTTTGGACAGGCCAGGAAATTCTTCAATTACTTGAAATTCTTTTCAATCTGCAGATTCAACTAACCCGATTACATTGATTCAAAGAAAATTCTTGTACTGGAAAATTCTTGTACTGGAAACTTCTTTTCTGGCTTTTTGCTTGATTTGTCAAATTGTGCAGTGCGCTGTGGTACCCCAAAGGTTGACAGTGCAATATACACAGGGAGAAGGAAGCCCCAATGAGACTTTGCAATCTTCACATATAAAGTGTTTGAAATTGAAGAGGAATCTAATATAGAAAAAGTGGAGGATAAAGTCACATGGGTGTACTAGAGGGATTATTGCAAATATTGTTTTTAGGCGGGTTCCAGAACTCCTGGCTGCTTTTTGGAAGATTAAAATTGATTATTGAATTTATGAGGTATAGCTCCCTCACCACTCACTGGGCCCAAATGTGCCCAGGCTGGCAGAGGGTCAAATCCTGCCTGAATTTCTGTCCTATTTCACCCCAACCACTCAGATTCTGCTGCTGTCAGTTTCAATAACAGTGGTGAAATAAAGAGGAATACATGAGATCCAGTTGTACTTTTTGATCTTTCTAACAACGGTCTGGTTTTGCTGAGTGTTTACTGCCCTTTCTGGGTCTTTTTTTATTTTTTAGACCAAACAAACAAGATTAAAGTCGGGTGGTTGCAGTCTGGAGGTTAGCATATCCAGTTTTTAGCCTGGGACGCTGTCAGTTCAAATCACTGGCTGCAGCTGACAGAGACAATCATGAATGTTGACTCAGTGGTGCTATTAAAAAGTATTTTACACACCACACGGTTCTGCACAATTCCTTTTGTCTTTTTGTTTTTGGTTCAAGAAATGTTCTTTATTACAACCATAGGACAAAATTACGGGCTGAGGGCTGCCCCCCCCCTAAAAATATCAAAACCACACGTTGTATTGTAAATATTATATACTTCAAATAATTGTGTAAGTAGTAAAACAATATATAATATGCGTTTTAAGAAAAAAACATTTTGAGTCCCCCTCCCTTGCCTCACAGTCCACAGGTCCACTGCTTGGTTTTCTCCTTTACTTTAAATACACAGAAGTCTGTTGGGACTCGTGGTAGAGATTGATTCGCTTCAGTAAGTAGGTTGGAAGGCTGTTTGATTCACGTTAAACATCGGATAAAGTTATTCTTTTCTCTGATACAGATGATGCTGAGTCATTAATAAATTAGTCTTGACAAAAAAAATTATGTATTTTACCACGAGTCCACTAGCTATGTTAGCAGTTATAAAGTAACTTAGCTTGTTTGGTAGCTTGATGGATAGTTAATCAGCTAGCTAGCTTGTTAATTCCACCCAACATGTTTTCACTAGTTACAGAAAAACAAACCCAGTTGGCTAGTTTGGAGGCTCAGTTCTCAGTTCAGCATCATCTGTGTTAATGTTAGAAAAAAGAATGTCTTCATGTTTAAAGTGAATCAAATAGCTTTGCCAGCCTATTAACTGGAGTTCCACAACTACAAATATCCTGTTACATGAACAAATCTCGCTGTATTATTTATGTCCCCTTCAATAATTGCTCTTAGAAAATGTCATGTTTGTTGTCCCCCTCCCCCCCCCCATCTGTTATACTGAGAATTGTTGAGTCATTGTTGTAATCATGGACGTACATTTCATCTATGTGCTGCCATACCTTTTCCTGTGAATTCTGTACTCAATCTGTATGACAAAGTTTGACTTGGGTTACTTTTTGGCCCCTGCTACAATACCTAACCAACACTTTTCCCCGGGTTTCTCCTGTATTTTACGGCCATCTCCCAGCGGCCTCACGTTTAGACTTTATAATGAACAATCGTCAACCACTGATCCATACGTTTTGTATGTTTGTCTGGCTTAACCAAAGTTGCCAGATTGTCTATGAAACACAATCTACACACACAATCCACACAATCCATACAATTTAAGCCCATCTGTCACTTCATCTTGGCAAACCCACAGCTTGATTCAAGTGGCGTGTGTGAAGCTTCAGTCTGTGGAGCACATGGAACAGCTAACTTAACTAAGCTATAGGTGTTGTAAAAAGGGACCGGGTTACGCCTAATAAAATCTAAATACGCGTGCAGATTTAGGCAGAGTTGGACTAGACCAGAGTTTCCATGTTCCTCATTTCAGTGCCACTGTAGTGCTCTGAAACGAGAGGCAACCGAAGCATCACTGCATGTGACGCTAGTTAACATTACACTTGACAGCAGGTAACTTTAGCCTACTGTTAGCTAGTAGCTGGCTTAAGCACAGTTAAAATGCTGACAGCTTAACAATCTAAAGTGTGGTTGTATTTCACTGGAAAGGATTCCAGAAACGGGACGTACAACAGTGTGCAGCTAAAGACATAGTGTAGTCAGCCATTAAAATTGTTCCTCATGGCTGTTCTCTGTTTATGTTTACGATTGGAACCAGGACAGCCCATCCAGCCCAGGCCAAGACATCCTTTGCAGCTTGTGATGAACTCTTCAAGGCACACTTCATCTTCAGTGTAAACTACTAAGAATCCCTCAACAACTTCTACACATACAGTACATCCAAACCCAGTGTTCAACATCGTGATGACCCCTCCCACTCTGTGGTTGGCCCTTTCCCTGGAGGCAGTCTGAGTGGCTGATCCTCCTGCCACACCTGAATCTACTCTTCCTGATTGCCCTCTGATTTCAATTTAAGATGGCTGGAGTTGCAGTTCAGATTCCCTTGGTCCTCACAACCAGCAGGGTTTGTTTTTGGTTGGGGCTGTCTTTTGGGTTTTGTTTTACACACACACACACACACACACACACACACACACACACACACACACACACACACACCTTCACGCATGCACTCACTTCATTACTGAAATACATGTTTTATCCTATTTTATAGTAATATTCAATTTGGGTTGAATAAATGATTTAATTCAATCCTTAACTATGAGCAGTCTCTTTTGTTGTGAATTTCAGCTAGCTCATGACAAACATTGATGTGGGAAGTACCAAGTAAAGTCCAGTTGTGAAGGAGCTCAGAGCATGACTGCTGACCGCAAAGATTTGAGGTGATACACATCCTTGACTGCAAGTATCTATTCGTTTTATCTGTAATATACCTGTAAAAGTGATTGCACTGTCGCAGACTAATTTCCATTATCGGAATGAAATCATGAGTCTTGCTAGAGTGTCAAGGCGCTATGACCAAAAGTCAATATTGGCCTGTATATGTCCTCAGGCCTGGACTCTTGTTGATTGTGGGAAATTTCAAGCAGCTATGACAATGTACACTGTAGTTACAGCCACTTTCTCGTTCATCGCTAAACACTCAAAATAGCTGCCACGCCACGCCCACACCGTTTGATGAAAAGTTTTTCTTTTAACAACTTTTTATCTTTAAGGTGTTGAGATGTTACAGACCAAATTTGAAGTCCATCGGATGAAATCTCTAGGAGTTCGTTAAAGTATAGCACCTTGACTTTTAGGCCTACTTCCTGTTGCCACTAGGGGGCGCTATGACTTTGAGTCAATTTTGTCCGGTAAATGTCCTCAGAGTTAGTCTTATGAATCATGAAAAGTTTCGAGCCAATTGGACAATGTACACTTGAGTTACACCCACTTCCTGTTTCGATGGCGAAATGCACAAAATGGCCGCCCCACCATGGCCATGCCCTATGAGAAAAAGTTTCTTTTTTAATTCTTTTAATTCCTGTTCCTGGGTTTAGGGTATGGCTCCAGTAACGTTTTTTGTACGTCTTGACATGCTAGATATGTGTACCAAGTTTCGTGAGTCTACGTTAAATGTACTGCAGGGGCTCAATTATTTTAATTTTGTAGGGGGCGCTAACGAGCCATTTTTGTGCGCCTATTTCCAAAACCTTTAAAATACGTAAATTTTCACCAGACTTGATTAGCCCACCAATTTTGGTGAGTTTTTGAATATGTTCAGCCCCTCAAAAAGGTAATTAATTTCCCATAATAATAATAATAATAATTCCTTCAGTTCCAATGGGGCCTTCGCCGCTATCGGCGCTCGGGCCCTAATAACCTTGCGGTTGCAAGTGAATAGACTTAATGGAGGCGGCCTATGTGAAGTTGAGTATTCATGGTGCTGAGAGTGAGTTGCAGTGCTGGAAAATGATAGATGAGAGTGCTTTACACAATTAAATCAACTAGTGTTTAATTATTTGTTAATTGAAACCAATGTGTATAGACTTGAAGAACATGTCAGAGAGCTTTAATGTGACAGTATGGTGTCACAGAATCAGTTACATTAAGTCTGGTTGTAATTTCCTAAATTACATGTATGGTACTCCACAATGTGGCGAGGCCGGCTCATGCTTTGGAAAGCTGACTGCTTCTATTGTCTCTTGACTTCTATTGACTCGTTTATTTGTTTCCGTGCTGATATGACACTTGCATTTGAGTGAATTGCATCTGGCCATTGTAACACACTTAATTGCTCTCTACGAGGGGCTTCAAATATCTGGAGGCTTCCTGGCATCCACAATATTCCCACACTTGACACGCTGTTTCAGAGAAATTGCATTTAATGGTGTTTGCAAGTGTCACAGCTGCATGTAATGAAGTATTGGTTATGCTGTGTGTGTGTGTGTGTGTGTGTGTGTGTGTGTGTGTGTGTGTGTGTGTGTGTGTGTGTGTGTGTGTGTGTGTGTGTGTACTGGACCCCAGAGTGATGCCATATCATCCCAACAGAAGACTAAATAATTTGGGAGGGAGTTGTGTTAGAGGGTTTTGGATTCCAAGGATCTAATTATTTCTTGTTTCTTTGAAGAGTTTTAGTCCTCTAGTTTGAGGTCAGTTGACAAATATTTATTGGCAGCCTAAAATGTTGGTTCACAAGTGTGGTGCTCAGTGACAGAATCAGCACAGTTGCCATTATCAGATGTGTGATGCACATGCCTACTGACAGGTTAAATCGGTTACCTGAGAGCAGAACTTCTTGAAATACAGGGATACAGGGTTCAGTAGGTCTAGTATCATATCAAACATACAGAAAAACTCTACAATATTTGAATTGGCTAATTTACAGTGTCTCTTGTTTATCTTCAAAATCTTTGACAATTGCTTGATAAGACATGATACGACAAATGCAGGTTCAACTAGAAGGGCACTCGGAGAGTGTAGACCCCCACCAAGGCCCTGCCCTATTTCATTAACATTTTATGGGTTTGTCCTTGGCCCATGTTACACTGGAAAAGTTAAACTCTAAGTAAAAATGTTGATGACTGCCTTGTTGCATTTTGGTGTTCCATTAAACCATGCCAAGCCAACAAACCTGGCAAGCCTTAATGGGATGCAGCCATTATGAAGCCATTGGCCAAGCCAAGTTAAAATGTCTGCCATTGTTTTTCGAGATAATGACAACATATAAACAAACTATTTTTGAAAATAAAAAACACTGTTCCGGGTGGTTCTCTGTTTAGCCTCTCTGTGATTCTCTACATTGTCACAAAGCAATGTCCAAACGTATGCCAGAGTGAATGCCAGATAAGAAAGGTCATTTGCAGTTTTGTTGTTGTGTCTGTGTGTGTCGTATATTCTCCAATTACAGTTTTATCCCTACTATTAACTCATGCATTCTGTTTCTCTCTCCAGTTTTCATTTAGTGAGAGACACTGATCTTTTATGTTTGATTGCTTCTGTGTGCTACACAGTCTCACGTCCATTTTGTCAGAAACCGGCACTTGGTCAGGATTAGTTACTGACGCAAAAAGTTTCCTTTAGTGTCTCAGTTAGGCACATGGTTTTGGCTAATGCTAATGTAATTCCATCCGTGGCAAGATTTGATGCTCTGGGTAATCCTTTGGCGTCATTCTTTAAAGTGATTGGTCGCAACCCCTTGGCGTCACTTTTTTTAAGCTATAGTGCACAACTCTTTGATATTAATGAACGTCCGTTACATTCAAGCCATTGCCAAATGAGTTGCTACAAAGCTAATTAAGACTATCAGCTCTACACAACTCTCTGTATTTCTCAGTATGGCTAGGTTTACAAAATGGTGTCTGTATATACAGACACTAAAGGGTGCCTTGCGCGTGTTGTGTGTTCTTTCTCCACAAGTCTGCCCTTGTGCTCATTCTCATTTAGCGTTTAGCGAGTACTTTAGAGGTAAAACTTGGAATGTAATTTTCCGTTCTCACTGTTATTCTCTGTGTGCATCTATCTTCTTCTTCCTCTGTCTACTGTTACTTCCCCTCCCATTATGTTGCATAAATCCTGGTAATTCAACAGTCACAGTTGCTAACCTCTTGTTGTTGTGACATTTGAATACAACAGTAAGAATGGAAAAGAACATACAGTCGAAATGGAACATGTACTTTCTTATTCGTCATGTATCCTCCTCTCTTCTGTCTCCTCTTCCACATCCTCTGCAACGTAACACCGCCTCCAACACTCACATATTAACAGACAGCTGTGTCTATTTTCAGGAGTGTTATGGACGTTTGGGGATATGTCGGTGTTGTGTTTTAATATCCCTGCTTGTCAGAATCAATCCAAATCTCATCAGACCAAATGAAAAGTGACAGTGAGATGGGGAGAACCAAGAGCTTGTCAACAGCTGTCTGGGAGCTGTCCAAAACAATTCGCTAAACTGTCCCGGGTCAGTCTCTCTCTCTCTCTCTCTCTCTCTCTCTCTCTCTCTCTCTCTCTCTCTCTCATGTTGCTCCTTGTCATTTTTGCCAAACTGTTTCCGGCCTTGTTTTACCTTTTCTTCCTAGATGTGCTTGAGCCAACAGCCGAGCGGATCAGAATGTTTCTGTTGTTTTGCTTATGTGGCAAGGCGGGTGGCACTAGGGGAGGAGCCGCCACCCGAGTCTAACTAACCGACAACGCCACCTGGGGACTCTCACCCCAAGATATGTTTATTTCTACTTCAACAAGCACCCCACTTATACAAAAGGCTAAACAGTTTCACTAACTGAAGTAAGACAGAGATGGTCCAATGTGGCAACCAACAGCCAGAGACAAAGCCAAGAGGCAGCCATGATGATACAGGTGCTTTATATAAGCTCAGCTAATGAGGGGGTTTGGCCTGGGTGGAGCTAATTTGATCTAGTTGAGGTGCGTTCAAGAACCAACCGGGTGCAAAGCTTACTGCACACACCACTACACTTAGAAGAAGGCAAAAACAAACCAAAAACATCTCCGAAATTAAACACAGTGAACACACTTATTTGATTTGGACTATTACCCATTTTAGTAGCTACTAGCACCTGAGCTAATGAAGTTGGCAATATACACTAACTTGTGGAAATAAAACGACACCTAGACCAGAGATATTTACACCTAGGGGGCCACCAAATTATGTTTAAAAATGATGTCCAAAGTTTCTTTTTTCGAAAATTAAAATATGTCTGAAAAGATACATTAAAATGAATCTAATAGCACAGATATAACTATACTATTTTAATAGCACAGATAAATTGGCCTATTTGTGAAACATTGAAGCTTACTATATGTAAGGTAGCCACTATGGCAGCCATACAGTTAAGCCTAAGGATTAATTTCATACAG
The DNA here is from genome assembly GCF_031162955.1 of Sander vitreus. Taxonomy (NCBI): domain Eukaryota; kingdom Metazoa; phylum Chordata; class Actinopteri; order Perciformes; family Percidae; genus Sander; species Sander vitreus. Next base: position 30,580,196 of record NC_135861.1, on the reverse strand, counting down.
TACATGTTGTAGGGGGTCCCTACACTGTCTCTCGAACAGCTAAGGGGTCCATGACCTTGACGTTGAAGACCCCTGACCTAGACAGTTCAATTCATACCTGGCAGCCCACAACTTCCCATTTGACTCATGAAACCTCCATGTTGAGGTTGTTATTACCAGAGAAATGACTGCATTGTTCAACTGTTAAAATGCTTAAAATGGTAAGTAGCGTGATGTTCTAGATCAGGGGTCTTCAACGTTGTTTAAGCCAAGGACCCATTGTCTGCAAGAGAGACAGAACAGGGACACCCTACTACATATATTGTATAAATAGTTGCATAATTAACTGGGCCTACAGTGGGAGCAATCCCGGAAGTGAAACGTCGTGAAACTAGTATACTAGTGATAGGCTTACTGGCTTATAGGTAAGGTAGTCACTACAGTAGCCATCCACGGCTACAGTTAATCCTAAAGATCGACTGTGCCACATGTATGCTTAACAATAAAACATGATTTATAAAACCATGCCAACAAATATTTTAATAGCTCAGTATTCTATGAAATAAAAATGGGTATTGGCTCATGAATCCTCCATGTGTAGATTATTTTCACCAGAGAAATGACTGTATTGTTCAACTGTTAAAATGACATGACAGGTAAGTAGCGTGATGTTCTTAATCACAGGTCTTGAAGGTGACGTAGTATTAAGAGCAACAACGGTAGAGAGTAGTATGAAAGACCGAAAATCTTTTAACATCTGGGTAGAATGTGATTGGATAGCTATCCGATCTGCCCAAGATGCGTTAAGATACAAAGTGTTTATTTCTATTGTGATAACAGCTACCTTTCTCTTTGCTATTTTTCTCTCTGCAATAAAATCAAACCATTTTCTAATATATTTTTCGTCTTCTATACATTGCATTTAATTTCTTTGACTCTTGGGAGTCACAAAAGACTCTAGCCCCAGTCCCTCCTTTTAACATTCTCCCATTTTGAGTTGCAATAAAACTAAAATGCTCTCCTATTGTCCTCCCTTTCCAACGTCCTCTTTCAGTAAAACCCTCCCGCTCTCTGATTCCCTCTTCATCATCTGCCCTGCCTGAATTGCAGCAGCAATAAAACGCTCTCCTAGTTTACTCTCTCCCTCCGTCTCTAACGCTCTCTTGACCAATCTATCACTGCAGCTTTCTGTTTTCTTCCTGAACGACAGAAGCAACAAAACAGTTGCTCTTATTTCCTGTGTCCTTAATGACAGTAGTGGTAAGTCATTTATTTTCCCTTATCTTAAATAACTTCTTTCCTGTCAATAACAACTATTGAAAAGTGCAAGTAGCTATTCTTTTTTACAACAGAATACAAAGTTCTACACAAGTCCTTAGGTACGTTCGATATTTATGGAAAATAGGGGAGGGCCATGTCTTTTTGTTTTTTGTTGAGGGGAGGGTCACCCAACATTTGTATTCATGAAAACAGCAGAATTTCAAAGTGGCTTGTTTGGTGCATATGTTTCCATGCAGCTCTCAGTCTTGACCCTCCTTCGTTACCAGATGGGTCTGACCCATGAGTAGCTGAAACGGGTAATTGCATTGTTTAAAAAATTAGTGGAATAATTACGTCTGGCATGACCAGATATTTTATAAATATCTTAAATAACACAAAACAACTAAATGGTGGTAGGTAATGCATCTGATTTCATATACCGCTTTAGTAAAAACAAATATTTCCTGGCTGACGATGGGAGCAGCAGGATGCAAAAAACGAAAATTACTGTTGCACTAGTCTGGACATCTTGCTATGCCAACGTTGCAACAAAGGTTTCCTAAATGCCATGTATATATATTTGATGTCAGCTTACTAATTGATTGCGGGTTTTGTGTAGATTTGGACTTTTATACGTTTATTTCACTTTATTTAAAACGGCGAAGTGGAGAGGCCTCGTTCACCTGTTTGGACCTGGCTGGTGAATGTGACGCTCGTACAGGCCTTGCTGGATACACCATGACCCTTTTTGTGGATCTACTGATCGCTGTGGATTACATTGTTTTTTCTCGTGTCATTGGATTACGGCAAAATACGGATCTTTTTTCTCAACGTGTCTTAACGTTTTATGGTGTGATTGCACTTCGTTTCTGCGTTTGGAGAGGCATCTCAACAGACTGTAGGTCGAACACTGATTGTTCACTGTTACATTTTAGTTGAATTTATGTGTCGGGGCATTCCGCCACCGTCTGTCTATTGCATTCCAAGACAGCTGTGCCGCGATTGGATTTCATAAGGGCAAATTGTTAAATTGTTACAATGTATTTTAAAATATGCTTTAAAAATAAAGACATATGTTTTGGAATATAATGTTCAGCTTCGTCAGCTTTACCTATATGCTAAAATATACAATGACTGAGGAAGCCTAGTGACGAGTCCATAGCAAGCAGTTTGTGTGTTGAATTTGTTACCTAGTGTGCTTTGCTCAATGGTCTCAATGTTTTATTGTTTTATTTCATGTGAATACTAGTTTACTAGATGAGTAACTTAGTATTTGAAGTAATGCAGTAATGCAGGAAGTGTGCATTTAGTTTCCATGCTTATTGTGTTTCCACAACGTTAGTGAGTAAATCTATTGAAATGGCCACCACACCATAACAGAGGAGTGTGATGTGTAAGATGAGAAAGTAGAGGTTAACTCATGTATGTCACAGCTGTAAAAAATCAAAGGGCATCTATATACCTTAGCCAAGCGCAAACCAGTACATAAGGCATCAATAAATTGTTGGGGAGGGTCATACCTCTTTTCCAAATCATTTTGGAGGGTCATAGAAAAACTATTACTGGCGAGGGGAGGGTCAAGTCTATTTTGACTAAAGATCCCAAAACAGTCCCTTAAAGCACAAAATAAGAAAACAGCTACCATTCTTTCTTGTTTTCTGCCAGTGCTTTCTTTCAGTCTTGTTGTTGAAGTTTTATCACACAAGTCTCTTTTCATTGTCCTCTAAAATGAGTGTAATAGCCAGAAAACACTCCTCTTTTCTGCTTTCCTAATGAGCTGTGAGGACAATAACATCCCTTTCAATATTCCACTCCCTCTTTGTAATTCCCTTAGTCATTTCTGCTCCATCTGGTTAGTAGCAGCACAACAGAAGAAATGTACCCAGAGACTGCATTGTGAACCCAGACAAAGACAAAGGCTCTCACTTTTTCCACTCGTAAATACAGTCTAGTTACATTTAGTTTAATTTAGGCCCAGGTGGGAACCAATTATGAATGGATAAGATTCATGAGGACATTCTGACATCAGCTGTGTCCCAGTTCAGGGTCTGAATCCATCAAACAAACCAGTCCTTCACCTTCATCTTCCAGATAGAAGTTTTGAATGTGTGGCATTTTGTCATTGGACACCCATAGTACACGTGTTGTATTAACAGAAGATGTAGTCAGCATGCAGTGACCAGGGTGTACTAATCGGGAGCGAATGTGATTAAATTGCTTTTCTAGATTGTCACTGGGAAATGGGACACGACTGCATCCTGACGTGTCAACCAGCGATGGGTATATATCTTGACTAGAACAATGTTTGGGTGTCCAGATGGCTAATGAGACCAAGCAATGGCAATCATGTCTGGCTTCTATTGAGCCCAGATCAGACCAAAGATTTGCGACGAGACGAGTGTAAACTTGCAACGCACCGGTCTGGGTTCAAAATGTTCTAAAACCTGCCAGTTCACACCAATGAGACGAGACGGTGTATTATCTCCATAGCAACAACTCTTTGTACTTCCGTCCTAACTTCCGACTTCAAGGCCTTTTTTGTAGCTGGATATATCATCTGTTGTGTCTAAACATAAATGTGGATAACGTTAGTGATAGTGAGATGCTTGCTACAGATACAGTTCTAGTGATGAATCGGCGAAAACGCGTTTTATTTCTCTGATTGACGGCTTTGTCCTAGGCGCTCCCTCTCTTCAGTCACTCTCTAGCTTGCTCAACCAGATGTGCTTGCTGGCGCACGTTGAGCCTCCGTTAACAGTTTGTAACATATAAATAAAATGGATTATGGATAATTTTATTGTAGCTGACTTTACAAGATGACTTCTCTATTGGCTGTTGAAACAGATGACATCTCTTAGATTCTACAACCAGCCTCTGGAGAAAAAGAAATATTTAAAAACATAATACTATAGAATTACGACATATGTTTGTTTAAGTATAATATTTTTGTTTTGATCTCAGCCTGCTACATAGTTACATTCATGAACAGAGTGCGCTTAACATCCATAATTAGTTACGTGATGTGATGGCAAAATAGTAAGCAGATGTCAGGATTTAGAGAAATGGCGGACCCAAAAATGCAGACAGTGTTGAGTTTGAAGATTTAATAAATAAAAAGGATTATAACAAAAAGAGTCCTGAAGTAAGCAGGAAAAATATAAATATAAAAAAATATTTCCAAAAAAACGTTGAGGAAGCCAAAATACTAGGAATAACAAAACTGGAACACCGAGACAAGCGGTAATTTAACACAATAAAACAGAAAATAGCAACCATGACAGCAGAGGTTAAATGAATGGTTCAATTCAATTTTATTTATAGTATCAAATCATAACAAGAGTTATCTCAAGACACTTTACAGATAGTCTAGACACACTCTATAATTTACAAAGCCACAATAATTCTAGTGGCAATAATAGTCACAATAAAGATTAAAAAAAATATTTTTTGTGTTTAATATAGTATCTGTGCTGTGTGAAATAAAGATAATGGAACAGTAAGTGGCTACAAATGGTAGTCGTAGTAGTTAATGTCATAGGTAGTAGGTCTAGACCACACTCTATAACATACAAGAACCCAACTCTCTAGTAAATACCCCAAGAGCAAGCATTTAGTGCGACAGTGGTGAGGAAAAACTCCCTTTTAGGAAGAAACCTCGGACAGACCCAGGCTCTTGGTAGGCGGTGTCTGACAGTGCCAGTTGGGGGTGTGATGAATAGTGGCAATGGTGGAATAGTGGAAAATGGAACAGTTCAAAAACAAACAGGAACTATTAGATTAGGAAGAGAAGTGTGGATGAGGAGGAGAATATTTTGAGCTGTTGAAACTATAGTGGACAAGCACAAGTGCTAGTCGCTACTTTAGCAACGGCGGTGAAGTCTCCACAGCACCTAATGATGCAACAGTCAGGAGATATGACCCGAGTTGATGGTGCTAAAACGGTCTCATAAATATTTGCAACTTGTAAAACACAATGCACAAATTAATGCAGAGTGATTCATATCTGTAAATCTGTGTTGTATCTGTGCCTCTAATCTGTGACTTGTAAAACACAATGCAGAAATGAATGCAGAGCGATTTATTTTTCCGCGCTGTTGTTGTCAGAAACAATTTGTGTCTCAAGTGACGATCCCAGCGCTCCCCATTAGATGGCGGTAATGCAACACTTATGGATGCCAAGCGCTGTTAAATTACATGAAGACTATGAAGAAGCCTTATCATATGTTTCAGAGACGGTTGGCAGAATCTTCTTGACGTTCCTCCGGGTAAGTTGATGTTATTAGGACTTTGTCGTCAAATAAATTACATTTATGTTTTCAACATCATTGTTGCAGTGCATTTGCAATTTGCTTTATGTTGTTATAGCGGCAGTGACAGTTTGCTAAATTTTGGAGCGTGCTAACGTTTACGTTCTTGTACAGCTTGAACAACGATGCTAACTTAGCTCATTAAAGTCAGCCCTGTAACATGGGCTTTGCCTGGTCTTTGTATGGAATTGGCAGCCTGTAATGTTATTAAGCACTGCTTAATAGTCTTTGGTATCAAATGAAACTAGACAATCTAAGGAATCCATCCGGCCGAACTTTGGGCTTTTTGACACAGTTCGGGTACTGTCGAACTTTGTTTTCCCACCGAACCGAATGCTACCAAAGAGAAGTAACAAGAGGCAAAACTCGAGAAAAAGATACTATATATATATATATATATATATATATATATACTCTTGTCAAAGAGTATAGAAGTAACAAGAGGCGGAACTCGAGAAAAAGATACTATATATATACTCTTGTCAAAGAGTATAGAAGTAACAAGAGGTGAAACTCAATAGAACGTTCCATTGCAACAAATGCACCCATGACCGAGCTGCAGCTCCACCATCTTCGACTGAACGCTCTTGTTACTTCTATACTCTTTGTAGAGTTACGCTTGCACTTCGCCACTACGCTGGTCGACGTAATGATGGCGCGTTAGGTAGAACGTTCAATGCAGTAGGCTGTGAGAAAGTGAAAATGGAACTTGTGAGCAGAAAAAGTGTTGTTTGGCAGTACTTTCAGTCAAAAGAAGGCGATTCAAGTAGAGCTACATGTTCAATTTGCAATGCCGATTTGTCTCGTGAGGACAAGGTCCCGAAACAATACATAACATCGCCGCTGTTAAGACATTTGTGTATGAGTTGTGCATGTAGGAATCTACAGACAGCAGCCAAAATGCAACTTCAGGTAAGGAAGGACAGTCACAGCTAAAAACTTAACCAGACAGTGCCTCTCCCGGGCTGTCAGCTGTTCTCTTGGCAAATGAGTCTCCCTACAGTGGGAGCGGAGCGAAGCGACTGCTACTCGTTAGCTTACGCTAGCTTTCTAATTTCACCCACACAACATGCCTTCATCATACACTGGTTAGCAAAAATTTGCCAAACTAAATTGTCACTCAGCTGGCGATAGCGATGTGCTTTCCTACGATGTGAAAAGAGCATGTGAATTCAACATTAAGTTGTTACTTTTAACTATTTTAGAGGCTGTGGACGTTGTTTACTTAATTAATGTGTTTACTGTGTTAATGAGGATCAGAATCAGAAAAAATTTAAAATAAAATAAAAGATAAAAGATGGGAGTCCCTCCTCTTTGATAAAGCTTATAGTTAGGGAGTGAGGAGTTGCAGCGTCCGCCTAGCCCGGCCCACCTGCTTCTCTTCATAGTCGTCAGACTCCTCTACCATATAATCATTAATATAATAAAAGTAGAGGGAGGCAGGCCAGTATGGCCGATCTGGTTGGGGAGAGTTCTAGCCCGACAAGGCTCCTCTCCTTAACCTGTCTCTCTTAGTTATGCTGTTATAGTTCTAGACTGCCGGGGGACTTCCTTCCTTCCTTTGACACACTGAGCTGCTCTCTCCTCTCTCTTTCCATTTGTTTCCATTTGTGTGCATCCTTGTCCCAGCAATGCTTGTTACTAACCTAGCTCTGGTTTTTTTTTCCGCCCAGCACATTTCCTTGGATTAGGATGGCACCAAGATCTTGGTTGCAGCTGTCGCCGTGGTCCTGCTGCACTCCCTGCTACACCCTGCTACACTGTGCAATGCCCTGCAGTGACCTGCTGCATCCTGCTGAACCCTGCTGCGTCCTGCTACGTCCAGCTATGCTCCGCTGTGCCACGCTGCATCCTGTAACGCCCTGAAGTGCCCTGCTATGACATTAACTACTACGACTACCATTTGTAGCCACTTACTGTTCCATTATCTTTATTTCACACAGCACAGATACTATATTAAACACAAACATTTTTTTTTTTATCTTTATTGTGACTATTATTGCCACTAGAATTATTGTGGCTTTGTAAATTATAGAGTGTGTCTAGACCTACTCTATCTGTAAAGTGTCTTGAGATAACTCTTGTTATGATTTGATACTATAAATACAATTGAATTGAAAATTGAATTGAGTAGAGGATGGGAGTAGAGTTCGGTTCGGTGTTCGGCAGAATCTTAACCAGTGGGTTCGGTATTCAGCCGAACCCCAAAAATCTGGGTTTGGTGCATCCCTACTATAAAGAATACTAATTAAATATTTGATCGACATATTATAATCATGTTTATTAGTATAGTAATTTAATCACTGAATCTACCATGTTTTACAGACCTGACAGATCAGATGCTGTCCTGAACACCTGTTTGACGAGGTTTACCTGGACCCACAAGACTCTCCTCACAGTATGAAGGTATTGTGGGACAGGATAACTTCTGTGACCTGAGAGTCTGCATTATCAGCTGACACATCTTCAGTAGAAAAGAAACCCTTTAGACTGGTGGAGGACATGATTTGGACAGTTAACATCTGCTACTCTGCATTATGTATACACACTTTATATTTCCACTTCATTGACTATGAATGAAGTGCTTTATTTCTAAGCAGGGTTTGATCATTTTTAAGTTCAGTAGTAAGGCCCCTTAAGTGTTATATAGCATGCTTTTTTCACAAAGACTGTAATTCTGATTTATTGTAAAAGTCAGATTTAACGCATGTAGAAGGGTCAAACACTAAGTCCATTTAACATCCTGACTATGAAAATGTTATCCTTTAGGACAGGTAATAGTGACAGTAAGCAACGCAAAACATGTGTTTAACAGTTAAACTTTGTTTTGACAGATAACAATATGAATAAAATCAAAGTATTTTGAAAGGGTATCAAATCTTATCTGCAGCTTGAAAAACATTTCACAGCATAAATATGATAACGGACGAATAAAAACTTCAAGTGAAAATCTCTAAGTTACTTTGTGAAACAAGAGTCCCTTTCACACAGCCTGGACACAGTAAAGTCCTCACAGTAGCTGTTGATACTTTAGTTACTGAGCAGTTTGAGAAGTATGACACTTGTCGAGCAATAACTTCTTCCTGATGGTTTCTCATACTGTGAGGTAGTGGTGTGCAAAATTTGGTATTGATCCGATACCAAGTAAATACAGGGCCAGTATCACCGATACGATACCGATACTTTTTAATAATGAAGGTGGATTCATCATCAAACTTCTAAATCTGAATGGATTTTCATGACCTGTAAGTGTTTTTGTGATTTTTCCTTTGGATTATTAATAACTTAAAAACCAGGACAGAATTGTCATTTGCTTGTATAAATTTGTTGTGTTAACACTGTATCTTCGTGATGGTCAAATGAAGCTTTGCGAACCACTGTCTTTATTTTCTGAGCTCGCTAGATGGCGCTCTCTGTTCAAAGAAAAAGGTTAAAGGAATGACAATTCAGTGTGTTTTCAATCCTTTGTTGAACAGAGAGGGCCATCTAGTGAGCTCAGAAAATAAAGACAGTGGTTCGTGAAGCTTCATTTGACCATCACTACTGTATCTTACAGCCTTTTTACAATTTATACAGCTTGCAGTTTCATTTTTAGCCTGAAAATATAGCCACAAAGCTCTCCTCTTCCTCTCTGACATTCTTATGCTCCGTCTCTGTCCTGCTTGTGTGTGTGTGGTGCTGGCCGCTGCCAGGCCTGGCTGCTTGCTTGCTTGTTTGTGCGGCGCCTCTGAGTCATGTGACGGTACAACATCAAATCACAAGAGGGGGGAGGAGGAGCGGCACTTAAAAGCAGCAGCACTTACACAGACACAGACAGTCTCTTTTGCGGTTTCTTTGATGAAACCGCAGCAGTGCATACTTGAGAGAAATTAAAACTAAAGTATCGATCTCATTACGTTAGTATTGATCAATATCAATACCAACGTTGGTATCGATATTACTGATATTTGGATCGATCCACCCACCACTACTTTGAGGAGAGTCTGGCGGGTCCAAGTACACCTCATCAGTGGTCAGTCAGATCTGTAAAACATGGCATATTCAGTGTTAGATTAAACTAAGCTATCATTTTTTATCACGGTGTACAACTGCACATACATTTAGTCCAAAAATTTTGGCAATTACTGTACTAATAAACATGGTTACAATATGTCGAGCAAATGTTACATTTAAATTCTTTATAGTTTAACTTGCAACATTGATTCCTTAGATTATCTAATTTCATATGATACCAAATATATACGCACAGACACAGATACGCATGTGCGGATACAAATCGCTCTGCATTCATTTGTGAATTGTGTTTGCGGATACAAATCGCTCTGCATTCATTTCTGCATTGTGTTTCAAAAGTCACAAAATAGAGGCACAGGTACAACACAGATTTACGGAAACAATTTATTGGCGTGTGTATCGATAGAGTATTGTCATGGAAAATATTGCGATACTATGCTGTATCGATTTTTTTCCCCCACCCCTAATGGTCATTGGGTTAACTAGAAACAGAGATAGTCAGCTGTGGTGTCTATAATGTGAATATTAAATGTTCATCTGTAATTGTGCTGACAGAGTATTTTCAGGCCATCATGCAACACATCGCAAAAGACTGCCTGAAACACATTGGTTAAGGAAAATGGTATTTTTTTTACGTACTTTACGTTACACGTCAGTGAAATACCTTTTAGTCTTTTTGATCTCTGATTGTGCTTGAGAACCACTTCATTTTAAGACAAAATATATTTTCGTCACTGTTCAGAAATAAGTAATTTATTTAGTATCCAACAGTTTCAGAAATGTAATGGATCAGATAATTTGAACTTCGAACTTCACAAACAGTGAAATGAACTAGGGATGCACTGAATCCAGATTTTTGGAGTTCGGCCAAATACCAAATCCCCTGGTTAAGATTCTGACGAATCATAAACCGAATACCAAATCCTACTCTCATCCTCAGTCCATTAACACAGTAAACACATTAATGAAGTAAAAAACGTCCACAGTCTCTAAAACAGTTAAATGTAACAACTTAATGTTGAATTCACACGCTCTTTTCACATCATAGGAAAGCACATTGCTATCACCAGATGATGAAATTTTGGCTAACCAGTGTATGATTTTTTTTTTAAGCACTTAAATAAGAAATTCATGTTGTTTAGTTTAAAACAGTGTAAAGGAAATGGTAAATTATAGTGTGATTAAAACTCACTATTTACATTTACAGTACTTGATTTACAGCTGATATGTGAAAAGGTACACAACCTTATTTGTTTAAAGGGCCCATATTATGCTCATTTTCAGGTTCATAATTGTATTTTAAGGTTGTACCAGAATAGGTTTACATGATTTAATTTTCAAAAAACACCATATTTTTGTTGTACTGCACAGCTCTCTCTCACTGCTGCAGATCCTCTTTTCACCTGGTCTCTGTTTTAGCTACAGAGTGAGACCTCTTTTCTTCTTCTTCTTCTGTACTATCTTTGATTGCACTCGCACATGCGCAGTAGCTCAGATGTAGATCATGTCAGCTAGCTAGCTCCATAGACAGTAAAAGAAAGGCTGTTTCTCCACCTTCGGTCAGTTACAAGGCAGGATTAGCTGGGAGACTTCTAAATGAGGGCGCACATGGAAGTAGTTCTTTTGTAGATTATGGTGAACTTGTGTGTGTTGTAGCAGTGCTTTGCTATTGAGAACGAGGTAGCATGCTAGCGTTAGCACAAGCGTTAGCATGCTAGTTCGTTTCGTGCCGATTTTTAACAGCTCACCCGGAGACTGAAGGCAGGACACATTCAGAAACCGTATCCCACTCAAAACAGCATGGATGGATTTTTTTCAAAGTTTGTATGTGTGTGGAAGCACCAGAGACACAAAATAACACCCCAAATCCCAGAAAAAAGTGTTTTGTTCGTAATATGGGCACTTTAACAGTAATTTAGTTTTACTGTGAACCGTCACAGGAAATGCTTTTATTTTGAAGTAGTCTACACGGAAGTTGTCTGTTGTGTACTCTTGCTAGTTTATTGAGATGAACGTGAGATGCTAAATGCAAAACATGTCCGTCAAGCTTAAGTTGTTCACTTTCTTGTGTGTAAAACTGCAACATATTGAACAGCACAAGTGTTTTTGGTCGTTATTCAAAGCCATTCCACTACAGAAGGCATGTTGGGTGGGTGCAATTAGAAAGCTAATGTTAGCTAACGAGCAGCAGCCGAGTAGGGTTCGGTTCGGTGGAAAAAAATTCTAAGGTTCAGCAGAAACCGAACCCTGTCAAAAAGCCCAATATTCGGCCGAATCCGAACCTGAATCCTGGATTCGGTGGTGCATCCCTAAAATGAGCTCTGTTCTTGCCCTTAGAAGTTCTTTGTTTGAGCTGCTGCTCAGGTTTGGTTATATGAAGGTTGTTATAGAATCTGAATCCAAAGCATCTGCATCATTTAGATGCACAAAGTCTGGAGAATCTGGTTGTGTTGAACTATGAACAGGCTGCATGGATGGAACATCAGAACTCACATTTGGCCTGGTGAGATTAAGGAAACTGATAAATGGAAGGCTAATTACAACAAATTGATATAGCTATTAACACTGAATGTATGCTGAAGGAGGGCTGTTGACGCAGCTACAGCTGGATTATAAATGGTTTCTATGGCAACCATCAGTGGTTGAGGCAGATGGCCGCCCACCTAAAGCCAGGTTCTATGCAATGTTTTCCTGACTCTAACAAGGATGTCTTTTCTCGCTAATGTCACACCAAATGCTTGCTCTCGGGGGGAATTGTTGGGTCTTTGTAAATTATAGTGTGGTCTAGACCTACTCTATCTGTAAAGTGTCCTGAGATAATTCCGGTTAAGATTAGACACTATACATCACAATGGAATTGAAATTGAGTGAGACTTTCATGTCTGGTTGTGGAACAGACCATATCAGACAATTAAACACATATAAGTCTTTTACTAATCAGCTAAACAATGGATGGTCAATACATATACTTGTCAGCACTAAAACTATTTATTATGTATGCATTCTGTTAGTGTGCAATCTCAACATTTATGTATTTTACTTATTTTTTCACTACTACTTTTATTCAGCGGCTGGGCGTTTTCTAATCTTAGTTTGTACTCTATATGCTCTGTTGCTTTATCTTGTAACATGTTGTGCTTTGTGCTTGGCTTTGTTGCTTATCGTTTTGCTTCTGTGCTGTGTCTTGTTTTATGCTAAGTTCTGCACTGCTTGTGTTGTCTTTTATTTCCTTTTAATTTGTATTTTAAAAAGCCTTTTTTAACATTGAGGCTAGGGGACTACAGATGAAAACATAGCCTTTTTAGCTAATTCTGACATTTATAACCCATGCTCAATATTGTCTTGTACTGTCCCCTTCTTAAATAAACTGAATTGAATGCTCTCTTCAAAGCCACCACACTCATTTGACAATAATACAGTTGCTGCTCTACTGCTGCATCGATCGGTTAGGTTGTTTTTGTTATTTTGTGACTTTGGTGTTTTAAAGGGTTAGTTCTGATTCACCAAAGTCAAACAATCACCTCCACCTATGCTGAGCATCACCTGGAAGGCGTAACGCAGGGGGAGATAATATTGAATTAAGTAATATTGAATGAAAATGCCTTATGACAGGGGTCTTCAACGTTTTTATGCCAAGGACTCCTAACTTGAAAGAGAGACGAGCAGGGACCCTTACTACATATATTGTATTGAGTTGCATATTAAACTAGGCCTAACATAACGTGTAGTGTAACCTTTTATGGTGCCCTACAATACTAAACTATTTACACATTCATATATCATGTTTAAATGTCAAACATACATGTGGAAGGCACAGTGAATCCTTAAGCTTAACTGTATCATGTAACATCACAAGCGGATGGAAAAATAGCTACAAAACAGAAAATGACAGGTTGCAGCATTTTGGTTTTTACACTAAGGATCACTCCCTGCCTATCCATTGACATCCATGTGTTTTACAGACAGACGCTTGATATAAGAGAGCCAGAGCATTGACCTGCACGTCTTAATATCAAGCATGCAGAACATTCAAAGCCACAGATCGGTGTTCTGGCTTTGTCTCTCTTTCTCTCACTTTGTTATTCACCTCAATTTAAATTCCACTTCACGCTCCCTTAACTCAAGACTATTAAGCAGGAATTTATTCATCCCCACTGAAATTAGTTTATATAGTTGGCCCATGAAATGATGCAGCACCCACCGCCTACAAAAACACTACTACGAAAGCACTAAATACTGCCTATTATCGCACTATGAATATAAAAAAATTTAATTGAGCTTTGTATATGTATTCGTGAGAGTGGGCACACTGTATAGATACAATGCAGATGTAGGCAATGTGAAAACTACTGGGAAGCAGAGCAGGGCTGTTATTGAAGAGATCTCATCATCCTGAGGCAACATGGTCAGGACTAGCTTTCTGAAATCACAACTAATCTCAAATGTTTTTGCTGTTCTGCATCAGGTAGTCTCGCTTTGCCAGACCTTCCTACACAGGGCTATGGAGGAGGGCCTGGCTAGTCCACACTGAATTCCGGGATGGGAGAAAAACGTACTCTGGTTTACTGGCATTTCTTTAAACCAATCACAATCGTCTTATGTGGCGCTATGCGCTGGACGCAATGACGGTGCCTCTTCAAAATAGCCTTGGGAAGGAACTTGTTTTGGTGGAACGTGTACGTTCAAAAGTTGTTTTAGTTGTGCAACAGAAAACTCAGATTGGACAGATAGTCTAGCTAGCTGTCTGGATTTACCCTGCAGAGATCTGAGGAGCAGTTAACCCTTGTGTGTTGTTCGGGTCTGTGGGACCCGTTTTCAATGTTTGCTAAAAGAAAAATTATGCTATTTATTATTTCTTCTAACAAACTCATTGGCATTGGCTCATTTTCTGTGAAGAACATAAAAAATTACTTATTTTCAATGACATGGTACAGCCCCCCTACACATAACTATTACATATGAGGTGTTCGGGTCTACTGGACCCGAGTGTATTTAAATGTAGGTGCTATGAAACTATGTTGTCTTTCTGCACCTGCTATTCCCACACAAAGTTACAAAATTGTTACATTTCAAGCACTTTCACCTGTTCTGATTAAGTTCTAAGAAATAAGCACCAATAATGATCAAAAATCTTGTTTCTTTTTTTTTTTTTTTACCTTTTTTATAATAAAATTTCCTTATTTCTCACAAAAAACGAAAATAATCATATGATCATAAATGTGATCTCACAGGGGTAAATGGCAAATATAAACCATAAATGATGTATATATCATTGGTAACTGAGCTAAAGTAAACATCTATTAAGTATTTTTACATAAATTGTTATGGCTGTATTGATTTAAAAGCCTAATAATGTGGTGGGTCCATCAGACCCGGGAACATTGGCTGTGTAACAAAAATATGAACACCACACAAGGGTTAACTATAGTCCTCAGAAATCCACCGGAGTTTAGAATGCCAACACAAAGAAAGAGGAAGGTGACGGACATCTGGCTGAAAATGAGGGACATCCGGCGGAATTTCCAGCGGATCTTCTGGCGGATCTTCCGGCTGATTAGACTCTGCTCAGGTTGAAGATGGGCCAGAGCTTAGATGGGAAATTATTAGGTCACAAATTCTTTATACCAATAAGAATGATAAAGGTGTCATTTGTCCCACCCTAACATGTGCAACAACACTAACAGTGGACTCAGGAAGATGTCAATCACTCAGTCTAACCACACCCACACAGTCCTGGAAAAGATCCAATCAGCCACATTAACTATCAACACCTGTGTAGGTGTTCAGGGCCTTAAATAAATCATCGTCGATATAGACTATGTGTAATTTGACAACGAGCTTTACAATATGGCAAAGACAAGCGTGACCCAACTAATTAGATGTGTTTTAATTAGGGCTGTCAATCGTTTAAAAAAATATTAATCTAATTAATTACATACTCTGTGATTAATTAATCGAAATTAATCACATACATAATTAACGGTGCCTGAACCGATACTTTTTAAGAAAGTAAAAAAAGAAAAGAAAAGAAAAAAAGGGTACTAAACAACAGTTGGTGACATTAAAGAACAGCTTGTTTATTGCTAAGGCCATATGGTCAAAATTAAATGATTTAATAATAATTATTATTATAATATATATAATAATTATTTGATAATTAATAATAACAACAAAAACAACAACCAGATAGGAAAAGGACATTTACAATAACTTCAAATGCACCACGAGACTGTAGTTTACCAGTTTCATTGAACGCACCATCTGTGTTGTTTCTCAGACGGCAGCTGCAGATTGTTACATCCCGGTGTTGAATCCTCTACAGTAAAACACAGTCACACTTTACACCGTTTAGCGTTAGCTGTCAGCATTTTAACCGTTTTTAATCCAGCTACTAGCTAGCGGTAGGCTAACGTTAGCTGCTGTCGAGTATAGTGTTAACTAGCGTCACATGCAGCGGTGTTTGTGTTTCCTGTATCGTCTGTTTCAGAGCAGCAGAGAGAAGCGCAGACATATCAGTGGCACCAGATTGTCGTCTGTATGCAAACGTCAATATGGAATGGATTAATCTGCGTTAATTTTTTTTATTTTGACAGCCCTAGTTTTAATTTAACTTGATAATTGTATTTATAAGAATATAATATGACAGGCCTGATTGGCTTGAGAACACATACATTTTTTTTGTAAAACAACTACTATTGTTGTATTGTCTTTATTTACAACAGAAGCTAGAAAAAGTGGCCGTTAGAGGAACTGCAGCTTATGCCCTGTGAGACAGACCACTGCAGTTGATTTGTCAAGTAAAAACATCTTAACAAAAAATCTTAACAAACTATATTATGTTGTGAAGTTCTTTCATTTGGGCATAACTATTTGACATTTGTGTCATACATTTGTCTACATGGAATCCACACTTATGTGTATGTGTATTTGTCTCCGGAGAGATTGTGTAATCACCCCACGTGACTTGAAAAACACAGAAAAACATAAGCAGCAGGTTTCTTTTTTTTTTCTTTCTTTTTCTGACTTTGAAATTTGATTCCCATGTCTTGCTGTTAAACCATCTGTCTGCAAGCTGCCTGACACTCGACTCCGGTTAGTTAAGCACCGGAGTCCCCTCTACACTTATCCCTCCTTTATGCTCTCCTCTATCCCTTTTTCTGTGCTCCAGGTTACACTAAATAATTAATCAAAGACACGAACAACATCCATAAAACACAAACAACCCAACCTGGCCCACTCTCTCCCTATACCTAACACTAAGGCTGAGTGTTAGTGCCCCCTCTGGCCGCCACAGGAAAACCCCAGCAGGCTCTGTGCTCACCCTCTGCCTCCTCTTCCTCCTCTTCCTCCTCTTCCTTCCCTTCCTCCTCTTCCTTCTCTTCCTCCCTGCCACCTTCACTCTCAAGTGTCTGTTAGTAGGTCTGGGCGACATGGAGAAAATCAAATATCACGATATTTTTGACTAAATGTATCCATGTCGATATTGCGGCAATATTGTAGGGTTGACTTCACAAAATATGTACACAATGAGATTGAGATAAATAATCATCAGTAATGTGGATACAATGAGGCAAATAATAAAATCTGTTAAGTTCAGAAAATGACATCACTTTACTGTAACTCAGCCTAAATGTAAGACGATATACAGTATAGCCTCATATATGGATATTGATATAATATGGATATATTGCCCAGCCCTATCTGTCAGTGTGTTTTTTTTTCAGCAGACAGGATGACTGAACTACAGCCACAGTGTGAACACCCCCCACGAAGAAAACCAATGAGATGCGCCCAACATGCCACCGGGTAAAGGAACCGCCCACATGTCCAGGAGAATATAGTGAACAGGCAGAGGGTCGTTAAGGACTGGTAAATGTGACCACAAGGGAAAAGCATCTTTTCAGTCTGCTGCAGTGTAAAACTTGTTTTTGTCATGTCATTATTAAATCTTTTTGTTAATCTTCATTAGCATCAAGCCTCTCCTTTCTCAAAAACACAACACCACCCTAGCCATCCCACAAGCCCACTCCTGGACTGACGGCATTCTTCCATCCTTTTAAAATAATCTGTCTGGCTTTCATTAAACTAGTCTGGACCCAGCTTCTCATGTGCTTGTCCATCTCGCTTACGATTGACCCATCTCCCAGAACAAATAATCTTGGGCTGATTGGAACCTGGTTACCTGGGAAATGTTCATTTTAAGACAGTGAACTGAACCTCGCATTGAAAACTGGCTGATTTTACTTGAGTCGTGTTAAGCACTCAGTATGCTGCTTTTTGAAAAGTGCTCTACAAATAAAGATTATCATTATATTCTCAGTTGAAGAATGTCATAGAGTCTACTATATCCATTTTGACATTTACTTGAATATTGATTCTGTCACTTTCTCAGAAAACTGGCCAGAAAATACTCCCCTGCCTGAAATAAAAATGTTGAAGACTGCTAACTAAAGCCTCATAGGGTAGAAACAGTTCTGTAATATGAACCCAGAGCACTGAATCCTGCAAACATTTAAACAGATTGTGAAGATTTAAGCTGAGCAAGACCAGATCCTAACATAATGCATGTTCATGGTTGTCGGTCACTAAAATAAAAATAAAAAAGCAAACCGCATTTATAAATTCATATGTGATACATGAGACTCCTCAAGGGCACAGAAACGAATATCAGTGGCAAAGACGGTGATATTGAAACCATTTTTTTCAGGTTTATTTTAACTTTTGTGTAACCTGGGAGGCTGCATGAATCTTTAATGTGTTCTAAATTAATCAAAATGAAGGAAGCAAGATAATATGAGCATTGCACTGAACTCCCTGCTAACCCTGCTCCTGTTTCAGGTAACGTGATTCATTTTGTTCAGAGGATAAAGCAAAAGTCCTCAGGGGTACACGGTAATGTGAGGACAAACACATGAGCGCCAAGGAGAGTTTAGGCTATGTTCACACTTGGCTTTTTTTTTTTAAGCTGCCAGCATCTGTTTTACATATATACAATCCTAAACCGTGTTTTCAAAAAAGTTTTAAAAGTTCAACTTTTCTGAAAAAAACAGCCTACGTCAAGCGCTTTTTTGACAGCCGACCAATGACAAGCAGAGTAGCCAGATCTGTTGTTTCCAACAACAAGAAAAAATGGAGTCAGAGCACAGCGAGTTATACGGTATGACTGGGTGCTCCCTGTACAGGGTACTCGCTTTGTTCTATGTAATAACAAAGAACTGAAAGCCTACAATATGGCTGCCAGACAGTGTATTGTGTCAATTGGGTTGACGCTGAAGTCAAAGAAAACCAAAAACAAGCGCCACAGAACAGAAACAAGAGAAGCTTTACCACTGGCACTGTAAGTGGCTTTCTCTGCAATTACTAGTGATGGTCAAAGGAAGCTTCGCGAACCACTGTCTTTATTTTCTGAGATGGCGCTCTCTGTTCAACAAAGGGTTGAAAACACACTGAATTGCCATTCCTTTAACCTTTTTCTTTGAACAGAGAGCACCATCTAGTGAGCTCAGAAAATATAAAAGCTTTATTTAAACATCACTAGTTAGCACCACTCTCGCTCTCTGTTCTTTCTCTGGCTCGCTCCACCGCTTTGTTTTATCTAACGTTAGCACCGCTCTCTCTCTCTCTGTTCTTTCTCTAGCTCGCTCCACCGCTTTGTTTTATCTAATGTTAGCACCGCTCCACATAGCGCTCTAGGATACTGTAGCAGTAGCTGTTGTTATAGCAGCTTTTTAGAATAAAAACGCTGCCAGCATTTTTTTCCTTTAGTTAATTCATTCTGTGAGTTGGCTGTTTCCTGGTTCATACGAATTTTCTCTGCTGTCTGCTGTTTGATTCATAGACAGTAACATGGGCGTCGTTAAGTCTGGGCGTCCCCGGCTACAGCCCCGAATGTTTTTGAATAGTTCCGAATCTAGCACTGGGACTTTGGAGAAGCGGGGTGCTGAGTTGCCCGCTCCTAATTTGCATACAGTTGAATCCAGCCAAATTTATGCAAATGAGGAGCGGCTCGGACGAAAATCTTTTAAACTGACTTTTGTCGATCTGAAATGAAGACAGATTCAGCAACTGCATGGCCTATTTCTCACTTAAAGCTATAGTGTGTAGTTTATGTCTCCCCCATGAGGAATTCTAAGTAATGACAACAAAACTGTTGGCATATCCACATGATACAAGCCTTCCGTGATCGCGCACCCCTCCACGCAGTTGCTAGTAGCCAAGGAGGACACGAAGGATTAAAAAAACATAATGGACTCTTCCCTTAAGTTTCAGCAGTGGGAAAGTCACCGACACAATCTTCTGGACATAGCCATACTGAGAAATACAGAGAGAGTTGTGTGGAGCTCCATCTTCATCCGCTTATCCGGGGTCGGGTCGCGGGGGTAGCAGCTCCAGCAGGGGACCCCAAACTTCCCTTTCCCGGGCCACATTAACCAGCTCCGACTGGGGGATCCCGAGGCGTTCCCAGGCCAGGTTAGAGATATAATCCCTCCACCTAGTCCTGGGTCTCCCCCGAGGCCTCCTCCCAGCTGGACGTGCCTGGAACACCTCCCTAGGGAGGCGCCCAGGGGGCATCCTTACCAGATGCCCGAACCACCTCAACTGGCTCCTTTCGACGCAAAGGAGCAGCGGCTCTACTCCGAGCTCCTCACGGATAACTGAGCTTCTCACCCTATCTCTAAGGGAGACGCCAGCTACCCTCCTGAGGAAACCCATTTCGGCCGCTTGTACCCTGGATCTTGTTCTTTCGGTCATGACCCAGCCTTCATGACCATAGGTGAGGGTAGGGAACAAAAAACTGACCGGTAGATTGAGAGCTTTGCCTTCTGGCTCAGCTCTCTTTTTCGTCATAACGGTGCGATAAATTGAATGTAATACCGCACCTGCTGTGCCGATTCTCCGACCAATCTCCCGCTCCATTGTCCCCTCACTCGCGAACAAGACCCCAAGGTACTTGAACTCCTTCACTTGGGGTAAGGATTCATTCCCTACCTGGAGAAGGCACTCCATCGGTTTCCTGCTGAGAACCATGGCCTCCGATTTAGAGGTGCTGATCCTCATCCCAGCCGCTTCACACTCGGCTGCGAACCGATCCAGTGAGTGCTGAAGGTCACAGGCCGATGATGCCATCAAGACCACATCATCTGCAAAAAGCAGCGATGAGATCCCCAGCCCACCGAACTGCAACCCCTCTCCACCCCCGACTACGCCTCGATATCCTGTCCATAAATACTACAAAAAAGGATTGGTGACAAAGCCCATGTGGCAGCGCACCCGACCCCAGCGGTTCCTCCCACAGGTGGTGGGCCCATGGGATGGAGGGATGTCCGCCACGTAGCTTTTTCGGGCTGTGCCCGGCCGGGCTCCGTGGCAAACCCGGCCACCAGACGCTCGCTGACAAGCCCTCCATCTGGGCCTGGCTCCAGACGGGGGCCCCGGGCTTCCTCCGGGCAGGGTCACTTCATCCCTTCCTCGACTTTTCATAGGATTTTTGAACCATTCTTTGTCTGGCCCCTCACCAGGGGGGGGGGGGTGTGGAGCTGATAGTCTTAATTAACTTTGTAGCAACTCATTTTGCAATGGGTTGAATGTAACGGACATTCATTAATATCAAAAAGTTACGCACTAAAGCTTTAAAATGTTTTCAGGAACACGTTTCATGAACTATTTTCATAAAATAAGAGATCGTACTCCAAACGAGCCGCCACCATGGTCGGTTTTGAAATCCGGGAGCAGCCAGACCCCATGAAGCATTCGTCCAATCAGCTGCAGCCATCACGGTTGTAGGAGGGTGGAGACTGTTTTCTTTGCTTGTTAGTGGTCAGTGAAGAGAAACTAGTGGCGAGCCCACTGGCGCGCAGTGCTGGGAAGCGTGGCGATCCCATCCGTGAAAACAACGCATATATGGACACATACTATGATAGTGGGTGTGATAGTGAAAGTCGCTGTCTTTGCGGTTTGACCAAACGCTGACGTCACATGTATAGCCTCTACAGCCAGTAGAGATTTTTAAATACATTTTAGTCCTCTGTGGTTCCTTTGGAGCCTTTAGACAGCATCAATAAATAAACTGTTTTTTATCTGTTACTTCTTGAGCATCTTTATCTGGGGATGGTTCACTGAGTATATGTACTCTTTTTGAGCCACTTAATTCATAATCGGGTACAGAAAACACACACGGCTGCTGTATTCTCTCTTTTTTTTCTCCCATTATTTTGAATCGGTGTTTGTCCAATAAGCAGAATGTTGCTCAATAAACTCGCTGCCACTCATGCCACCCACAGTTCAGACAAGTTCAATGAGTTAGGTTGGTAAAGTGCTTTGTCATCACACACAGTCATTAGTTCTCCAATCCAAACTGCTCAATCTATTTCAAGAAATGTTATAAACAGCTATCTTCCTGTGGAATTTGCTGCTTTTGATTTGACATGCCTTCTGTACCTAACAGAATTTTTTATTTCTTTCGCCTTGGAGCCATCGTCTGACCAAACTTTTTCCTGGTGTCTTTCATGAGCAAATTGCAGTACAATTGAAGAAGGCAAATACATCTTTTTTTATGGACATCTGTTTCTACTTCAGTCAAGTCAAACAAGACTTAAATATTTTGTGGTGTTACCTGGAGACAAAGCAGTATTTATGCTTCTCCATGCAGAGCTTTCGCTGTAGCCCACGAAAGTGGCCTGAAGTTTATACTTGTGTGTGCGTCGATCGCTTTAAGGTTGCTTTCACACCTACCTCGTTTGGTCCGTTTAAACCGAACCCTGGAGTGTTTGGTCTGATAGTCTGGTTGGTTTGAAGCTAGTGTGAAAGCTCATCTAAACTCTGGTGCGGATCAAACAAACAAACTCTGGTCCGCTTGAAAACGGGGGGTCTCGGTTCACTTCCAAGTGAACTAGAGTTCGGTTCACTTCAGGTGAGAACGCGATCCAACCCAAATACAGGAAGTGAACCAAAAACAGAGCATTTACTAGCAATTTCAACCTTGCATTGCATTGCAATTTATGGACTTATATGTAGGGTTGGCCATCGTTTTGATTTTAACAATTCAGATACCCATTCCGATTCTTTCTTTTTATTCCGATTCTTATCGATTTCACGAATCCGATTCTTTCAGGGGTGGAGTTGAAACGGGTCACATGCTTTTTTCCCAGATAAGAGGACAATTTATTTTGATTCAAAGGTGATTTACAGTTTTACAGAGCTTTTTCAGCCACACTTTAGAGCGCCGCTAACTGTGCTCAATAGCTGCAACACAAGAAGCGCCTGGCTGCCAAAGCTTGCGCATGTTAAATTTGGAATCGATGATTGGATTCGAAACCAAATTTTCCAAACCATTCCAAGTTGGAACCAGTTTTCAATGCCCAATCCTACTTATAGATGATTTAAGGGATGATAACTTTCAGATAAATAAGCTGTTCTGAGCACACATCGCTGGTCGTCTGTGTGACATCATCTCTCTCTCTCTCTCCTTCACTCGCTGTCTGTCAGCTGATCACATTGTTCGCCTTCTTCTAAAATATTAGAAACACTAAAGGAGAACCAGAAAACCCGAGACGTAATAAATTTGGTGTTTCTCCATTAATCCCAATTCATGCAAGTGGCGCTTTATTTCAAATGTGTTTAACCTTCTAGGGGTCATTTTAGTACGCTGTCAACATGTACTCTCAGAGATTTGAAACTTGCTCAACATAGTTGATGCATCACAATGGAACACACATCCACACTGTTCCTTAACTTTAGAGTTTAAAGATCCCCTCCATTCAAAAAAGTGTTTTTCTTGTGTTTATCTCCCCTAAAATGCCTGACCTCAACTATACTGACTAATACCTGAGCACTGTTTGTCACTACAGAGGAATTTCATATTGCTCTGCTGAAGGGGCTTTGCACTTCCCTAAAATTCAATTAAATTCAATTCAAATGTACTCCAGGCAAGCTAGATTTGGTATGTCACAGATTCGAAAGCCAATCATAATAATAATAATTTATAAGAGTTGGAAAAGAACCCTGTAACCTCCGGCGCAGAGCAAACTGTCAGTACAGAAAGTGAAAACACATTGTTATCTTCGCTGTCAGCCACTGCATGTTACAAGCTAGCAAGCTAACAAACAACAAAAAAACGCTTGACGTATGGCATTTTTTTCAGAAAAGTTGAACTTTTTTCAGCTTCAAAAAGAAGCTCTGAGCTGCAAAAAAGAAGTCGGCAGTGGCGTTTAAAAAAAGGACTCAGGACTTTTTTGAAGACATGGTTTACTCCATAGGATTATCATGTAAAACGCATTGGCTGTGAGACACGCATTTGATTGTTTTCACACGCTCACACGCCACACCCCCGATTTCTCACGCTGAAGTTTCAACCAGGTCGGTCAAATGCCTGAAAGATAAGTTTATCTATAGATCTACCTGTTGAGCCACTCGTGATCGACTAGTTATGCTTCCAGGGACGGTGAGGCAGTTCAAGAACGCCCAGTCTGTGGAATTTTCGAAATTTTCTCACATTTGCGATGCTACTTCACAAGCCATCCCAGGTGCATTTTCCCCCGCATTTCCCCGGCTTCAGGTATGTATGCTTTGAGTATTTATTGAGTATACTTATTGAGTATATGCTTGAGTCATGGTTACGCGAAAACATAGGTAAGAATTATTCTTCACCAAGAACACAGTGGAAATACGCTCTCAAGCATTATTGTTTTTTCTTCCCTTTTGACAGGTGTAAAAGTATGCTGTAGGTTGATGTATAATCAATTTGTTCTATTTAGACAAAATCATGCCTCTATATAGTGCTTTAAAATGATGTGTGTGTATGTGTGTGTGTGTGTGTGTGTGTGTGTGTGTGTGTGTGTGTGTGTGTGTGTGTGTGTCTATAAGATATACTGTATATACAAAGCATCATATAGATGCATGCATTTTGTCTTAATAGACATAATTAATTATGTATCAACCTATACTTATCGATCAAAGGCAAAAAAGAAATCCAAAGAAAAAACAATACTACTTGACAGGTGACAGCTGTATGCCTGTTCCCGAGACTTGCAAACATTGCAAAGATTGTCCTGGTGCTACCCCATTCAAATGCTGATGCGGAGAGAGTGTTTGGTGGGACTCAATAAGACCAAGACCAGGAACAGCCTTGCCCTGGATGGCACAGAAGGCCACAGTTCAGTACAACAAGGCACACAGATCTTAAAGAAAATGCACGCAGTGGTTAAACCAATTGTATTTAAGTTGTTATTAGCTGCATGTAGTTTGGGAATGTTAAAATATGTTAAAATAACATGACCTTTATTCCAAAGTAAACATGCACAAAATGAGCCATGCTGTGTTTTTTGTCTTGCTGTTGGTATTTTTCAGTCTATTTTCTGCTGGTCCTTGTGGTGGGGAAAGGCCTTGATTGAAGAATGAATTCCCCTCACTGCCTAATCTAATGAGGTTTGGTCTTTCGTCACCAGTTCCCCTGGTGTCCAAAAATGGTTATTTCTTTTTATTTAGTTTTGAAAGATTAGAATTTATGTAAATCAGTGGTTCTCATTCTTTAGAATTTCAGTGGTCCTAGTAGATTCCTTTGGTAGACCAATGTTAATTTAACTTTGGGACCCTGGTCCCTACACTGAGAACCACTGATGTGTGTGTGTGTATATATATATATATATATATATATATATATATATATATATATATATTATTATTATTATTTTTTTTTTTGCTGCATGCTGGTGCTATATAAATAAAAGTTATTATTATAATTATTATTAAGATGTAGGCTGATGGTAGTTATTTGGCTTAAAGTGCTCATATTATGCTTTTGTGGCTTTTTCCCTTTCCTTTTGTATTGTGTTATATATCTTTTTTTTATGCATGTAATAGGCTTCCAAAGTGAAAAAGCCGAAAATCCACCTCAAAGGGACTTACTATCTCCAATAGAAAACACTGTTCACAAACTGCTCCAAACAGCTCTGTTGTAGTCCAGCCTTTACTTCCGTGACAAACGTGCGTCACTTTGTAACACACGTTATAATGCTCGCCTAGCTGCTAGCGTGGCACGCCCTCATACTCTGCTTCTGACTGGCTAGTAGTCCTTACTTAGCTACTGCGCATGTGCAACTCCCAACAAAGATGGAATAGAAGTGTGATGCCTCACACAAGCTAAAACAGAGAGCTCAACACACAGGGTGAAAAGAAGAGCTGCAGCAACGTGCAATACAACAAAAATATAGTATTTTTAGAAAATTAAACCATGTAAACCTATTCTGGTACAACCTCGAAATACAATTATGAACCTGAAAATGAGCATAATATGAGCACTTTAAACATGTCAAACCACTGGTATGGTCCCTAAAGTCCACACCAGCAGCTTATTCACCATATTAATATGAACTGAAGCAAACAGTTGATGCCACAGAACACAGTGAGTTCACAGTATGGTAGTTACCTGTTGTTTTGTTGCATAATAATTAGTCTCAGCCAGAACCTGGTTGTTCTGTGGGCTGCATGGCTCAAAGGAATTAATCTAATTCCAGAAAGTGGACCCAGCACAGAGCCCTGAGGAGTCCTGACATGACTGCTTGACCAGGCATCAACCTGACACAGTCACAGCCAGGAAATCACGCATTTAAGACACACACACACACACACACACACACACACACACACACACACACACACACACACACAGTTCATTACAGTTCATTTGCCAGCAATTTGGCTGATCGGGTCTGCTCAGGTCACAAAAACAACATATGACTTACAAAGGAGAAGTCGACTTTAAATCACTTTGACAGTGTTTAAAACACTGCTGACCTCCTCACGGGTTCACTTTCTTGTTTGGATATTTTTCTTTGTCCCATGAATCAGTGGAGATTTACAAAAGACAATGCCAAACTTATTTTCAGCGCCCACAGTGGAGTTTTATAGAGAAATGTTTCAGCGATCTGTCTGTATTAGTGTTCCTTTGGTACAATAACTGTGTGTGTTTGGATGCCTTCCTCCTGGAATAAAAAGAAAATCTCCTGTTTTGGTGTCAGGCATTCTTTTTGTAGGTGGCAATTTTGCAGAAATGATTCAACATTTCTTCACAGACCCAGATGCTAATGTCCCTATCATACCAACTTTATGTCATGCGAAAGCCCTATTCTCTAAAATAGTATCAATAATTAGTTTTTTCAGGATAATCATTCACATGTGTCAAACATACAGCAGAATGCAGCAAGTTAAGGCCGATTCTCTGCTGAAATGTAGAACATAAGTGAATATAAGTAGCCTAGGTGACGTTTCAGGGTACATCTTTGGATTATTCACACTACAAAACTGAAGTTTGATTTATAGATGGGAAAAATTTTTACTTTTGAGAGCATCGGAAAACATGAATGACTTTAGTTGTCAGATTTACATGTATGTGATCTGTATTAAAAGAACTGTATATCAGTGTCCACATGTTTCAATCCTGTGATCTGAGTTTTGGTGGTAGGTGGGACATACTTTGGTTCACAGATTGTGTCTTTATTTCTGCTGCCTTATTTTTGTATTTCAGTGGAGGGGAGAGGTTGCTGTGAGTCATTACATAGTCCCGCTTTGCCAGACCTTCCTCCACAGCGCTGCAGAGGAAGGTGAGGCTAGACCTCACAGCACTCTGGGATAGGAGAAAAACGTGCTCTGGTTTATTGGCATTTCTTTAAACCAATCACAATTGTCTTGTGCGACGCTAAGCGCCGGATGGAGCAACGGTGCCTCTGCAAAATAGCCTCGGGAAGGAACTTGTTTTGGTGGAACGTGTACGTTCAAAGTAGAGATGTTGCAGTTGCAGTTGTTTGGATATTTGGCAGTATCGGCTCCGATACTGCCAAATCGGTATCGGAAAGTACTGGAGTTTATGCACTGATCTGATACCACGTAATAAAGCCCTAAAGAAAATCTACGTTAAAGTAGTTTATGTTCTTTTTCCTTTATAACTGACTGTCAAACTGCATAATAAAAGAAAGTTTTGGGGCGTTCATTGTTCATGTTTCACAAAGAGTTTAACTTGAGCCAGACTGATAACAAAGATAGAAATAATATCACATCCATACAGGGATAGTAGTATACATTTGTTAAAACATAATAAAATATATGACACACTGGTATCGGATCGGTACTCGGTATCGGCCGATACGCAAGTTCAGGTATCGGAATCGGTATCGGGAAGCAAAAAATGGTATCGGGCCATCTCTAGTTCAAAGGCTGTTTTAGTCATGCAACAGAAAACACCAATTGGACGGATAGTCTAGCTAGCTGTCTGGATTTACCCTGCAGAGTGGAACGTTGTGGATATAGAGTAGTCATTACACTACTTGTTGCAATGAGAAGAACTTGTTCAGATTTTGATTATAAATGAATACTTGTATGTGAGCAGCCCTGAAAACAGTCTCTTCTTTGTCTCTCTGTTTCTGCAGCACAGCTTCTGCAAAACCTCTCTTCTTCGGTTTATCCAGAGTTTAGTTTCTCACCGTGACCAGTAACCGGTTGAGGTTGTGCTTGGTTACCTTTGTGATTCAGCACTTGAACCGTTTCTTTGTGTGGTTTAGTGTCATGGACATGTTTTTCTGAAGCTTGGGCCCACATCACGAGCAATTTGAAAGGATTGCTTGGACGCATATAGGCGTAGATTTTTGGGGGGGATATGTCCCGCTACCAATATTTAGAAGAGGTAGATTGGTCCCCCTCAAAAAATTTGACATGCCCCTCCCCAAAAGAGGTAACCGTTCAGGGGGCTAAGAACATGTATATATCCTTCTTAGCTGTAAATTTGTTTCCCAACGATTTCAGAAACCACTATAGTGGACCGTACCATCCTAACCTCGCAGCGCACGTCTCTTCTCTCTTTCTCCGTGACATGAAGCTGCCTTCCAGTGCGGTTGGAAATGTCTGGATCTATAAACGATCTGACAGACAGTAAGTGTGAAATATAAAGTCTACTTGTTGTAAATTTGTGGGTTAAAGAACACAACAGGGTCGTAGAAAATAAAGATGTGATTTGTGCAGAAAAGGCACAAATTGTTGCATAAAAAATACCCCCCAGCAATAATGTGTCCCCACCTAATGTTGAAACAAAATCTACGCCCAGGCTTAGACGTAAATGGTGCCATCTCACTTGGACATACAGTACGTCTGCCAGTCTAACAGCACCCTCCATGCTAAAGCATAGTGAAACGTGTCAAAATGAATGCGAGGAAGGAAATAATGCAGCACGTGAAATGGGCCCCTGGATGCAACTTATATTTTAGATCACAGCAGTGGATTCAAAGATATCACAGCATCCAGCCTCCTCTGCCAATTAACACTGTTTTCAGCCATGAAAGTAATCTTTGCACACTTGTATACAGACAGTTAAATGATGAGTCAATTAGCTCCTGCACACTGTTGATACTGTTACTCGGAAACTTTATTTTTGTTCCGGTGACAAAGAGCTGATTGCTGCTACTAGCTCGTTTCCAAGAAAATCAACTGTGTTTGTGTAGCAGGTTCGATAGCGTTTGTGCAGGGTTTCCCACAGAAAAGTTGTTTGGCAAGTTTCTTTTTCGTCAGCAGTCACAGACTGATGGCAGCACTAATGTAGCAACCCGTTTTCACTCCCAACTGTTCAAATACTGAGTCAGTGGCCCTCAGCGTCAGATACGACACAAAAATCACCCTTTAGCGTCTGTTGGAACTCACCGGGCAGAGCAGCAGCTTCACCACAGCGCTGTAAGATGACGTAGTATTAAGAGCGACAATGGTGGAGGGTAGTATGAAAGACCGAAAATCCGCGTAAGGAGGCTGGTTGGGGTGGTGGATGGTTAAAACAACACATGACTTTCAACCAGGAGACCGGGGTTCATGTCCCGTTCTTGTGCCGCATGTCAGTTAAACGTACGTCTCGACCCAGAGCGTCAAAAAGTGACGCCAAGAGTCCCGACCAAGTGCGTTGATATGACGCTAAAGGAGACATTTAGGGTTAATAACAGTGGCCAAGGCACATGGCCAAGCATCCATATTTTACGTGATGGGAGTGAAAATGTGTTGAATGTAAAATCCAATAGTTTCTGTGATAACAGAATCGTGGATGGAATTGCGAAATTGAGGATTTAAAAAAGCTAAACACAGATTCCATAGGGCAGTACATTTAGTCAGAGCTAAAAGCTAACTGGAGATTTGAAAATATGACTACAAAAAAATATGTCTACACTGTTTGAAAAGTTTGTAGAAATATGAGCTAATATAGGCTACTGTGTTAATACGAAGGAATTTTCTGTACTGATTTTTCACGGGTGTTTCTCCGTATTTAGATTTTTTTGGATTAACAGAAATGTCTGTTTAAATGTAGAGGATATACTGTAAATCTACAGAATGTTCCATTTTTGGATTAACAGAAAACAGTCCGTAAACTTCACGGAAAAGGTACTGTTACATTTGCTGCCAGGACATTATCTGTTTTTCTACGGATTTATTTCTTACAGTTTAAGTTTTCAACCAAGCCGCCCCACTGTAACTGTAGTTTAAAAAATCATTACAAAATACGTCCCAGTGGCTTGGCCCGGTGGGCCACCAGGCTTGCAATACACTGGGAAGAAACCCTGTTGTCGGTTAAGTATTACAGACATATTACACTATGGGAATATTCTTTCCGTCTGGCAAATCCAAGCATGTGTTTCCTGTTTCTACGACGGAGCATTAGGGCCACAACAAAGGAAAAAAAATAAGGAAGAAGATATTTTTTTAATGTATTTCGCATTTCGAGAATAAAGTCGAAATGTTGAGAATGAAGTCAACATGACGAGAATAAAGTTGAACTATACCATTTCGAGAATGATGTTGAAATGTCGAGATTAAAGTTGAAATGACGAGAATAAAGTCAACTCCTTTATCACTTCATCACATTAGAGCGACTGTCGGCCATACCAGCTGCCATGTAGGCAGCACCATAGACATGGGTTACATCCTTGGAGTGCCGCGCTCGCCTGAGCGCCACTCCTTCAGGATCAAACAAGTTGATCAATTGTCTTATTGTGTATTGTGATACAACATATCCTCTCTGTATTGCATGTAGGTGTAACCATGGATACCCTTGCATCTGTCCATTACAAGCTATTTCAGTTTGCAGGAATACGGCCACCTCTTTCAAGTTTGTGTTTCTCCTTCTGAACAGACGCAATTTTCGGCACAATCTCTTCAAAGTCCTAATACTTATCACCATACTGTGTTTATGCGCTAAAAGATAAAGAGTTCATGCATTTTGTAGAATACAATAGGTAAAGTTAGTAGTTTGGTTTATTCTCAAAAGTCCGAATTGATTCTTGAACTAGACTATCAAGTTTTTTCTCAACATGTCTACTTTATTCTCGACATTTCGACTTTATTCTTGACATTTCGACTATATTCAAAATGCTAAATAAATAAAACATCTTCCTCCTTAATTTTTTTCCCCTTGATGTGGCCCTAATGCTCCGTCGTATGTTTCTCCAGCAGAATTGCAGGTCTGAAATAAAGACGTCATTCATCTGGCCATGCGATGTGACCTGACCAGACTGCACACTGCAGCCCACTGTACAACATTCACAGGTTTCACTGTTCTCACTGTTATCACACACATCAGAACCATTGCATCACCTTTTTTTAGTGTTGCATTGAGCCAAGAGCTAATGGGATTACACTAACAGGTTGTATTACTCTCATCATGTGTTCCTCTTTGGATGTTTAACTGCAGCTTCTGCTTTAAACATCCCTTTAGGATCCAACACACTATAAACATGCTGTGCTGTATGTATGAGAATGTACACACACACACACACACACACACACACACACACACACACACAGACACACAGATCCAAATGCGCATAGCCTACAAGATGGGTTACTAGCATACTAACGGAGATGGAGAAAACAGAGAGAGAGGGAGAGAGAGAGAGAAATGGGAGGGAGTGTTGTTGAGCAAGCCCTGATCGATCCCGAGAGAGAGAGAGAGAGAGAGAGAGAGAGAGAGAGGGGGGAGTGAGAGAGAGGGGAGAGAGAGAGAAAGGGAGGGAGAGCGAGGGAAGAGAGAGAGATTGAGAGAAAGAGAGAGACAAAGGGAGAGAGAGAGAGAGAGAGAGAGAGAGAGAGAGAGAGAGAGAGAGAGAGAGAGAGAGAGAGAGAGAGAGAGAGATAAGAAAATAATGGAAGAAAGGCAGCGGCTGGCTGCTTATCCGAGCAAACCCCTCCTCCTCCCCTCCCCCGCCCCTCTCTCTCTCTCTCTCTCTCTGTCTGCCAGCTGATGCTGACTCTCGTCATCCCGGGGAAAAACCTGGACGGACGGTGGTTTGGGGGATTTTTGACACAGACTATAGCATTTACTACTTGGTTTACAGAGTGAAACTGCGAATTTAAAGAAGACACAAATCCCGAAACCGAGAGAGGAAAGTGGACAGAAAGCAAGCAAGCCAGTGCACAGTAAAAAAGGCAGGGGGGGGGGGGAGAGAACAACAACTTCCAGCCCCCGGCCGGCTGTGCGTGCGTGTGTGTGTCCTCGGAGCGGTCTGCGGGGAGTCGTCGGCTGTTTGCCACCACAAAAGGTGAGACATTAGCAAAGCGTGCTACGATCCAACGATGCGGCTCCACAGCCGCGTGTGTGTGTGCAGATAGCCTATGTGCGTCCTGAACTGGGATCGCCACAGTGCGCACTGCGTGTGAAAACGCGCCTCTGTCCGTCTGCAGTCTGTCACTGTGTTTATGTTGAGCTGCCTTAGCTGAAAGGTTGCCATAACACGCTGTATGGATACTGATGGCGCGTGGCGTACTTTGAATTTATAAAGTGTTGTATGCGCATTTGTGGTGCATCCATATGTGCGTTTCCCTATATGTGGTCTGTGTGTGTGTTTATACTTGCTTCGTCTAGTGGTGCGTTTAAGTGACAGGTTGCATTACAAAGACATAAGAAGTTTTGGTGCATGTGGGTGTGTTTACGTCCAACACCTGCTCGGATTGAGTGGGGTGTGTGAGTGCGGTGCATTTGGGGATCTTCTGTTGTTTTCAGGCTTAGAGTGGAGTCTTTGTTTATGCGCTTTGTTGCAACACTTTATCATTGTGTCTTTACTGTAAGCGTTTGTGTGTGTGTGTGTGTGTGTGTGTGTGTGTGTGTGTGTGTGTGTGTGTGTGTGTGTGAGAGAGAGAGAGAGAGAGAGAGAGAGAGAGAGAGAGAGAGAGTCTTAAATGACTGATTTCCTGGCTGTTAACTGTGTCAGTTTAGTGTTTATGTGAGCACACACACACACACACACACACACACACACACACACACACACAGATGGACAACAATATATTTAAAAAAAATTTAAATATACCATATTTAAAAAAAAAAATGTTTTGGACACACTTGTGTTACTACTGGTACTTTGCAGCAGATCTGTATGGAAGTGTGTTAATGACAAAACTGCAGAAAACAAATCCCAAGAGCAGATTTTGCGAGCGCTCGCACAGATCTGTAAAGTTTCACTGTTTTGACAGTTTTGGGGAACTTGAAGACATTTTTTTGTGGTTTACAGTTTTCAACGAGACATACCCATCACTACACTGTCATCACCTGGCGTGACTTAGAAGGTGGAGTTTAACAGAATGACGACTCACGTCCAGGATAACCTGATGGAGTTTTGCTGTCAGATGAACGTTGCATGCGAGGGACATAAATGAGGAGCGAGCAGTTTTTGCAGCTCTACTCTCAAATATTCAGTAATACAATTCTTCTGTTCTCAAAACAACAAACTTTATTCATAATTGTCACATTCACACCGTGTAGTGAAATTTTATTTCTGCAATTTACCCCGTCCTAAGTATATTAGGAGCAGTAGACTCGGCTGGGCAATATATCGATATTATATTGATATCGTGATATGAGACTATATATTATCTTAGATTTTGGATACCGTAATATGACACAAGGGTTGTCATTACAATAAAGTGATGTCACAGTATCGGTCGATCCATAGCCACGTTACTGATGATTATTTATCACACATCTCATTGTGTAAATATTATGTAAAAGCACCAATAGCCAACCGTACAATATCGCCGCAATATCGACATTGAGGTATTTCGTCAAAAACATTGTGATATCTGATTAGCTCCATATCACCCAGCCCTAATAGACATATAGTGTCCGGGGAGCAAATCTGGTTCAGTGCCTTGCTCAGGGACACTTTGAGGAGCCTGGGATTGAACCGCTAACCTTGTGGTTATGGGGGTGACCGGTCTACCTCCGATCCACAACACACCCTTAAACCTCTGCAATACTATGATTTTGTTGTCACAAATTATGAATGGGACCCTGAATTAGTGTTTAATTTTTGTAGGAGTTTTTTTGCACGGTTTATCATCAAGAGAATTCCATAGATCGGCAGTATATTTTAGGTTTATTAAAAGCAACTCTTAATAAAAGAAGTGCAGCAGGCCTGTGCAAACATAGGCAGCCTAAGTTTAAAGGTAGGGTTGGTAACATTTTCCAAAATACACTTTTTAATAGTCTTTACAACACAACAGCTGTAGCTGCCGTAATCCCATAAAAACTCGGACCAATCAAACCGTTCTGATTTGTCGGTTGCCTATCAGCCCTGCTGCACATACTCTACAGCCAGGTGTACGAGCAGAGCTCAGTGCACGGCGTGCCGCCGCCCGAATATCTTCAAGTCTGCTGGATAATGGAGGAGAAAACTCTGCAAAATGTGCCACTGCCGCGGTTACCTGCACCCACCGGCCCTGCTAAAAGGGAAAAAAAAGACTGTAGCTGAAATAACTACAACTAAAAGGCTTTAGACGCAGCAAGAGGACAAACAAGAATAAATATTGGAAACGCTTTTCAGCATGGAGACGGCTGAAGGAGTTGAAAGAGATGAAAACTGACTCCGTGGATGCCGTCTTTCTGTTGGACAGGTACATGTTTTTTGTGGGAGATTTGTTGTTGTCAGGAAATGTCTAGCCAACGTAGCTTTACATTTATGTAGCGTTGTAAGCCATATTAGCCCAATGCTAATGTTAGCTTCCCTGTCGATCTAGGCTAACGTTACTAGTAAGCTATTCAATTCAATTCAATTTTATGTATAGTATCAAATCATAACAAGAGTTATCTCGAGACACTTTACAGATAGAGTAGGTCTAGACCACACTCTGTAATTTACAAAGACCCAACAATTCTAGTAATTCCCCCAAGAGCAAGCATTTAGTGCTTTAGCTACACTAGTTAACTTATGTTTACATATTCTTATCTAACAAAACGCTAATTTGTGTAATGTTAGATGGTCGCCGGGGTCTGAACGTGTCATTTATATTACATCGACACTGTCACGTGACACGGATCAATTAGCCCACCTCTCCCTGCTGTGTCAACTATTGTTTCCCAGTCTCTCTCCGACTGGTGAGTAATGTTAACTTGATGTAGAAGTGAGCTGTTTTCTTTGATGTGCAACACATACACAATGGGCTCTATCTTGCACCCGGCGCGGCGCAGCGCAGCGCAGCGCAAAGCTGACGCAAGTGTCTTTGCTAGTTTAAGACCGATGCGGTTGTCAATTTCCCGTCAAGCGCCCGCGTCGTTTAAATAGCAAATGCACCTGCGCCCATCTGTGCGCCCATGCGTGCTGGTCTTACAGGGAGGTGTGTTCAGGTGAATTCTGGGTGTATTGCTATCTTGAGGCAGCGGTAAGTGATCGCGCCGTTGACCAACAAAAACCTGGTCTAAAGTCAGTAGTCAATAGCGCAGCATTTCATTGTTATTTTAACAGCAATTTAGTAAAATGTGCCTAGGCTTATGCACAGCGCGCGCCCACTATGCTTGTTACACACACACAGGGAAGCACAGCAGCACACAAACATGCAAAAGATTACAAATAAAAATATTACGGTGCAAATACGCCATCATAATAGCAATGCGCCAAAGTACAAATGCGCCTGGCTTTCAAAGGGAATGGGAGATGACACTGATTGATTTATTGCATGTTACACCCAAAACACACCTATAAATGAATGAAGACACTAAGTACAACCCTTTTGAACCATGCGCTCGGTGCACGGACCCTTTTTTCCGTCAAACTAGCACAAGGGGATTTGGACACGCCCTAAACGCACCTGCGCCATGTGCTTCACATCGTGCGCTTAGATCGTTAAAATAGGGCCCAATGAGTTAGATAAATGATATTGGTACCACATATTAGCGCGAGAGAAATGGTAACGGTACTGCTGTTCATTGTGGCTGTCTTTCTATATTCTCTTTAAAGGACAATCACTGCCAGACAGTGTTGCCAACTTTGCGACTTTGTCGCTAGATTTAGCGACTTTTCAGACCCCCTTAGCGACTTTTTTTCAAAAAAGCGGCTAGCAACAAATCTGGCGACTTTTCTACAAGTCGTATTGTCCAGCGAGCACGCGAGGTATTTCTCTCCTGTAGTCGCTAAAACAGTCTTCCGTTCTGTGACAGAGGAGCCGCCTCTCCCCTCTCTCCTCATGTGCAGCAGCACTGCGCACAGTGCGCAGGCAGTTAGAAGGGGAGGGGGACAGGTGTGCGGGAGCCAGTGTAGGTAGGAGAGACAGTGGGACGCGACGGGAGAAAGACGCCGCTGAGCTGGCCTGGCCCTGGGCAAGCCAGCCTTCTTTGATAATTCTTTATCAATCTTTTTCCCTCCCTTTGTAGAATTTCTTTTTTTTTTACTTCAAATATAGGCTACCTAAGTAATAATTCTAAGGTAAAAATAAATTCCTGTATTGAATTTGTGATTATTTGGGTAAAAAGTTCTATTTCTTTCTATCTACCTTGCTCACATAACCACTAAGCTTTATACAAATGATTGCGTAATGACGTCACAAATATGCAAATGAGCGTATGACGTCATCTAGCGACTTTTAGCGACTTTTGGAGCTAGTGCTAGCTACTTTCATTGGAAAAAAGAGTTGGCAACACTGCTGCCAGAGTAGTTTGCCACAATTGACGATACTGCTAGAGCCAGACCCGTCTGCTAACACTGGAGACCTGGACAGAGTTTTGATTACTATATGATATTTATCATTGTTTATACGAAAAATAAACAAGTTTTACACCACATTGGTTGTAATTATTTTGTGCAGCATGTACGGAGATGAGATATAATGTCTTGATAGTTGTAATAACGGAAAGTAATTTATCTTTTTTTATTTCAACAAAACATACAAAGGGTACTTTGTACAGTTAATTCCTCCTGGGAATAAATAAAAGGGAAACTATGTAAACTGTGTAGTTGTATGTGAAATGAAGGAGTTGTGATGAATTGAATTCCAGTCCTTCCTCTACTCTGCCCTGAAGCAGACGCAGAGCGGCGCCTCGCTTTGAAGTGGTGCTTGCACACGTCTGTGTGGAGGGAGCCAGAGGGAGGGGTTAGACGAAGCCCAGAGGAGATGCTACTTTCAAATCTTGCTAGCTTCTCAACCTTACCAACCCTACATTTAAGTCACTGAGTTTCTTGAACTAATATTAAATATATACTTTTTTTTTTTCCTGGCTCAGAATGGGCCTTTAGGGGGGGACTACGCACAACAGTTAGAAACAGGGCTGTTTCAAGTCCACCTGACAAAGTCCACCTTTGTCAAATCCAAGACAAGTCCAAGACCAGGACTAGTTAAGACCGAGTCCAAATAAGAGACAGTCAAGACCGAGACAGAAGAAAAAAGAATCCTCTTCAAGACCACTACCTCACCTGTTCATAATGTATGTGATGTGAGACAGTATGTCTTCTGCTTTAAGCTGATCATTTTGCTTTATTATTTGTAATAATCAAAGAGCAAGTGCAGAGTACCACACTATAGGATCAAATTAGGCCATATTATTTACTTAAAATATAAAATGGAAATGTTCCCATTCTTGAACTTATTACTTGTCCTGAAGAATTCAAAGTACAAAATGCTCGCTGATGTTGGGAATTGGTAAGGGTAAAGATTCAATTATTGGCAATTTATCAAAGATGTTCTATCAATATTAATAAAGTTATGAATATGTGTATTCATAACCTTACCAAATTGACAAACTATCAAAACGGGGCACCACCCTGGAATTAGGGACCAATAACTGAACTGTGAAACAGTCTCGTAGGTGGTGTTCCCTTGAAAATACAGATTTTAGTTAATTTGATTAATTCTTACAAATTATTAATTGTCAATCAATAGTTCTTCAATCAATAAACCTATATACTTGTTACAAACTACAACAAAAGCAAAACAAGCAAACATGTGGTGAACGTGTGTGTGTATGTGTGTGTGTGTGTGTGTGTGTGTGTGTGTGTGTGTGTGTGTGTGTGTGTGTGTGTGTGTGTGTGTGTATGTGTGAGAGGAAAAGGGGGGGAGATGACGAGACCACGTAGGTAGCTAAACCACGCGATCAAGAGGGCGAATGATACTGCATGGCTATGGGCTAGCCGTTAGCTAAGCTAATGTGTGTGTGTGTGTGTGTGTGTGTGTGTGTGTGTGTGTTTGGTTAGCATGTGAGAAGAAAGAAAGTACACTTAGAGAGAATAAAAGGCACTTAGAATCTTGATTTTTGAGGTTCTGATGATAACCACTCAGGACTCTGTGCCTAACGTGACGTTATGGCCAGAGTCTGAGAAGCTTGCTAACGAGGGGATGTTTATCTCTCTCTGCCTCTGGTGAGCTAAACAGCTGATTTTCCGCAGAGATAACACAGGTCCGTTTGCCTACACAGGACAAGCTGTCACCTTGCGGGCTGTAGTCAGACTGACCAACAGAGCTTATTATCTCGCTGAACAGTAACTAAACTCCGTGGAAGGAGCAGTGTAGCATTACAGTTTCAACAAAGCCACAGTATCAAACACAAACTTCAACAATGTACAGTAATTCAGTACTTTCCCAGCAAAACTGGGACTCGGTGGTCCCAATCAGATTAATAATTATTTATCAATCACATTTAATGTCTTGTCAAGTTGCAGCAATAGCAGTTACATTACATTAATGAACACACATCTATTCTCTGCCCAGAAACCTTAAGCCTCCTTACTTGCGTGTTCTCGTTCGTTTTTGTCCATAGATTCCACGGTAACAAACGGGTCCGTTCACTCGTCAGCGATGCACGGGAAAGAACTGGTTCTGCAAAGGCAGTGGAGACCAAGTTAGTCGACATTTGAAGAAAAAGAAAAGTGCAATGTCCTCACTTTCCTTCTAGAGAAACGTTTCTCTTCTGCAGAGGTGAAGCACAGATGCGTGTTTCACAGGATCCAAGGTGCTTCCAGAACACCAAAATAATTCACTTTTCCGGGAAATGGACTATTTGTCTGTGGCCAAAATGAAAATTATTTATACTTGATGATTGAGGTATATGACCCAGCCAGGTGTATACTAGGCGACCAATCTCAAGCAGGTCCGAGTCCAAATACCAACGAGTCCGAGACAAGTCCAAGACAATAGAAAAGCGCCTTGAGTCCGAGTGCGGACTCAAGTACTACAGCCCTGGTTAGAATAATCGGTCCACTTCCAGTAAAGGCAATTGTTACCTTATTTGACAGAAATCTATGCATTTTCCTGTTATTTCTGACAATTTGAAAAACAAAAATATATATAATGCTTGAGTAAATGAAACACAAATTAACAAAACTGGTTAAAAAATAATATTATTATTTAAATAAATCACCGGGAGAGTGTGGTACAGCCTGACTCTAGAGATAAAACTCTCATATTCAGGTTTATGTTCTGCTTGTTCCATGGTTGTTTG
This sequence comes from Sander vitreus, assembly GCF_031162955.1. Taxonomy (NCBI): domain Eukaryota; kingdom Metazoa; phylum Chordata; class Actinopteri; order Perciformes; family Percidae; genus Sander; species Sander vitreus. The sequence goes on along the minus strand of NC_135861.1, from coordinate 30,540,920 downwards.
GTAAATTGCTCTTAACACATTTAGAGAAGATTTGAATTGCTATTTTTATTCTCAGTTCTTATCAGTTTGGTGCTGGTGATTTTCCTTTGGGGCTGACTAAAACCTCTTTTTTTTTGGGGGGGGGGCCCTTGATGTAGAATATATAGAATATTTGACCAAACAATTCCAACTCACTTGTTCCAAAGCTTTCGACTGTACCACACTGTCTTCATCAGATGGAATTGATGTCATTCAATGAAACCATGAAACCTGTACGTATTCAAACTTTTCCATTATTCGGAGGCTTAAGGTCCTTGTTGGCTTAAAGAGTCTAGCTTTTAATGAAGACTAGATGTCAGACAAAGTCTCGACTCAGAGTTTTCTCTCTGCAGATGAATGAAGTCATGCAGAATGATCTCTCACTGCTTATTGAAGATGAAAGCATACTTGTGAAACAGTACTGTGATGCCAGAGATGAGACATTTTCCCAGTAATGACCAATGATTTGTAACTAATCCCACATAAAAAAAGACCATAAACAACAGCAGTGAAGTCAACGGATGAGCTCAGAGAGAGCAGTAAAGCTACAAGTTAAATACAGTATGTGGTCATACTTAATAAACGGTTTCCCTACTGATATGTGCAGCAGCTTGAAACCCAGAATAGAAAGAGATATCTGTGACTTTAGAAAAGCCTGCGAACCCATCATATCCTCATTAAACTCTTCTTAAAGAAAAGTCAATAAAAAGCATGCCCTACTGCAGGTGTGTCAAACTCAATTTCACTAAGGGCCATGCTGGAAAATGAGAATCACTTCCAGGGCCAGACATGTAGTTTATTGACATGCTTTTATTTAATTGAAAAAGTCAAATATCTTTGACTGTATTATTGCATGTCTCATATACTCTTCTCACTTACAGTTTGGGCGACATAAAGCCCTAAAAAAGTCCTCGAAAAAATTCCTCAGCCATCATGATTACATTTTTAAAAGTAGGCTACTGGACAGCTGACCCACAGCATCCTGTTTCACAGGCCTGAAAATGAAAACTCTCTGGTTATGTGGTAATTTCTGAGTCTCAAAATCTCGGAAATCTGCCAAAGTCTGCTTTGAGTGTTGCATAATTGCAGTTTGAAAACAGTTTTCAGTCTTTTTGGTTTTGCGCACAGCTAGGTTGACCAAAATTTATTATGAGCTTAAATTAATATGCGAGCCGGAAATTTGTGAGGGGCTGCATACGGCCCGCGGGCCTTGAGTTTGACACCTGTGCTCTACTGAATATCTCAAAAAGTCCTCCCAACCATGATATCGGTCATTTGTTCCTCCCTTTTAATACAACTCACAGGAGTGTTTCATATATTGGCGCCTCCTAGCGGCGGCAGGAAATACGACCTTGTTTCTAAATCAGAGAACGTCCGCCGCGGTTTTGAACGTAAAGTTCGTGATTTTAAACACGTCTTTTACGTTGTGGCGGGGTCGCAGTTTTGTTCTGTTTAGGCACCCAAACTACTTGGTGAAGTTTTGAAAAAGATGGTGGTTTAGGTTGAAATCAGGCGTTACCTCACTTCCTGAAGGTTACGCATGTGATGTTTGTAAAGTTTTAAAAAACCTGTCCGTTTACTTTTATTTTCAAACTGGACTTAAACCCCGGTCTTCTGGGGTAAATTTCCTGTTTGTATGCGGAAATTTGGCGCTCTTGTATTTCTTTACCTTACTTCCTGCTTTGCTCCAGTTATAACTACTACGGCTGCTTTTTTTTTTTGGGGGGGGGGTAATGTCAGCCTGCAGTCATAGACCTTCACCGAGAAGTAACATGCTGCTTAACTTACAAGCAGAAATGTTGCTGATAAAGCCGGAGAACCATCCTGGCATCTTTGAGTTCCCCTGTGTGTGTTCTGTCTCAGTCAGGAATGCCCTAGTTTCGTATTGCCTCCTCCACAGCGCTGAGAAGGAGAGTCTAGCTACTCCACAAAGCATTTCTGGATGGGAGAAAAACATGCTCTGGGCATTTCTTTAAACCAATCACAATCGTCTTGGGCGGTGCTAAGCACCGGGCGGAGCAATGGTGCCTCTGCAAAATCGTCTCGGGAAGGAAGTTGTTTTGGTGGAACATGTTTACATAGGGAGGCGAGCCCCGGAATTAAAATGGCTGTCAAGTGCATGATGAGAATTTTACTTGAAACAAAGATAAATATAGCTTGATTGTCGGTTCTAGTTCGGAGGATGTTTCCCGAATCGACCGGAGTTTAGAATGCCAACACAAAGAATGCGGAAGGTTACGGACATCAATTAATAAGGGATATCCGGTGGAACCTCTGGCGGCACTGGAACTATCCCATAAATGAAACGTCGTCGATATAGACTAGGTATGCCCTACTACAGTACATTGTTATTTTCCACACTGTAGAGTGAGTGGTACTCTTGAACAGTGTTTCTCAAATGGGAGTTATGCGTACCCCTAGGGGTTCTTTGGAATACTGCAGGGGGTATGTGAGATTTTTGCAATAATTTAAAAATGTCATGTATTATTCCTAAAATAATTATACTATAATCATACATGAATGAAGTGATGGATTCAAAACATTTGAAATGTAGGTTTTGAATGTTTTTCAGTTACAAGGTTGGTGTTTGGTAAATCTATCACTGCCAGCACTGTATTGTACCTCTTTACATTTCCTACCGAAAAATGCTAACCCTTGGCTTAAAAAAAATACTTCAAAGGGGGTACATTATTGAAAAATGTTTGAGTTTTGACCACTGCTCTATATTTTTTCTTTTGCATCTAGAGAGTTGTATCAGCTTCACAGTAGGGCAATCAGTGTAGCTATCAGTGTAGTTCAACCATTTGCCGCAAGAGAGACAAAACAGAAAGCAGGATTGTCTTTTTATGTAACTGTAACCATTAGAACAATGGTGAACAAGGCTGAAAGGCTGAAAATAAGCAGACTACATCTTCCTCCACAGTTTACCTGAACTGTATAGGCTTATTAACAGCTGTTTGTATTATATGTTTCCTCTGAGGGGGTGGTTTTTCAGCCTGCAGGTATCTAGCACAAAGCATTGCTCTGTAACAACTGGATAATCTCTTTTGTGTATATTTAGTTAGTACGATTCAATGCTTGTAACAATTATTCCATCCTGACGAACTCATCGTAGGTATTTTTCCTCATTGAGTCTCATTGAGGGCCACATTTAGTTCAACTTTAGCATTGCCTGAAAAACACAGCCTCCTCATTCATTTGAATAAGGCAAGCGGCAACTTCTGTGCCTCAAAAGTGAAGCCAATATGGAAGTGCCTTAAAGCAGCATTCTATCTACTTTCCAGCAGGGGGCGACTCCACTGGTTGCAAAAAGAAGTCTATTTCTATAGTCTAAGTCTAAGTCTATGCTTACTTCTCACTTGATTCATTAAAGTAAACATTTTCATAATGAGTTTATGGTCTCAATCGCGACTTTCAAGTCTTCTTCAATTACATGTCATTTAGCTGACGCTTTTAGCCAAAGCTACTTACAATTGCTATATATGTCAGAGGTCGCACGCCTCTGGAGTAACTAGGGGTTAAGTGTCTTGCTCAGGGACACATTGGTTGATGTATCGCAGTGGGAATGAAACCCAGGTTTCCCACACCAAAGGCATGTGTCATATCCACTGTGCCATCACCACCCTCAATACAGCATGTTGTTCATTTTGTAAATGATGGTCCCATTTATTTTAAAATAGACGATAAAGCAGGGGATACTTTAGGACCTCTCTATCAGGACATAGGCTTAGCAATGCTAGCCATGCAAACACTGTGGACATAAAAAATGTCTTGTTCAGTGTTCTGCCAACAATACTAGCTAGCTACCGCTAGCGTTAGCTGGTAACTTAAGAGAAAGTCTGCTGGTTTTGAACCAGCTCTGTGTTCTGCCGTACATGCAGATGAACAGCACCAGTACCCAGAGGTCTACATTTACCCGCCAGTAAAACTCCGCTGGATGACTCGCATCAGAAAGGTTGACTTTCCCTATTTAGCGTTTAGCTTAACGCAGCGACAGGAAAACATTCACAACACTGGTTTAGAAGTGCCATTCTCCCCAGCTCCACCCTTTTGTCCACACTGTAAACCCGAATGCTCAAATAAATTAATTGGTATGAGTACTGTAACCTTAAAACACAAACTACTGAGTGTTTAGACTTAAAATTATTCAATTTAATATTTTGGAGTTGGATTTCCTGATAATATTTGAGTTGTCTTAATTAGTACTGTAATCAAAAAATACAAGTAAACTTTACTCCAAATATTTAAGCTCTAATAACCTCCGACTGGAAAGTGATTGCCTCAATTATTTTGAGTACTGCTTACATATTCGGGTTTACAGTGCAAATATGGTCACTTCAGGCACCTAAATACCAAGATGGCAACGGCCAAACTAATGGGCGACGTCACTAATGCTACGTCCATTCTACACAGTCTATTTGTAAAGTGGGAGGTCCCGGAGCGCAGAGAGGGGATGGATCCGGCGACTCAAAACGGGGGTTGAAGGTAACGGAACAAAAAAAAATAAAAAAAATGACACTGCCTACGTAGCTTCTCTGACTAAAAAAAACTAAACAACGGTGTGTGTACATCAGGGCAATGTTCATTTTTATTTCAGAACATGCACTGCATGGGTACGAAATGTAAAACAAATAATAAAATACGCTGCAACAATCGTTTTCACAAGCAGCAATTATCCATCGGACTATTAAATTAACCAAAAAATGTAATAGTCCGATGGGGGATCCAACTGGCCAGCGTATTTGAAAAACTTAAGCAAACATGTCTTTTTGACATTTTTCTCCTGAGTGAAATGAGGCAATAACAGCAATCTCAACCAGCACAACTGCCTGTGTCACTTGAAGTGCAGCGCTGCGCTGTTGAAGTGCCTCCCCTCCCTCCGTCCCTTTACCCCCTCCGTCTTACCCTGAAAATTCACCTCAAAACGCATCGAAAATGCTAACACAAGATTTTTGTGGAACTTCAATGGGGACTAAAGACTAACAAGACAGATAACAACACACTACACAAACAGTATTTTTTTTTTTTAACATGTTCCGGCGTGTTCCGGCTCAAATTAAGCCCTGGTTCTACACTGCAGATTGCAAAATGACCCAAAATGACCAATAAGGCTGTTTGCCGACTTAACAAAAAGCACCTGTCTTAATCTACAACACACCAACTCTGACAACTCCACCTGCTAGCTGACCCAAGTGAAGCAGCAGAGGCACCAGAATACTGTACTTAAGTACAAATGTTGAGGTACTTGTACTTTACTTGAGTCTTTTCTTTTCATGCCACTTTCTACTTCTACTCCGCTACATTTCAGGGAGAAATATTGGACTTTTTACTCCACTACATTCATCTGACAACTTTAGTTGCTAGTTACTTTACACATTAAGATTTTTATACACAAAACACATGTAGTTTAAAAAATCTGATGTTATATTATAAATGAAACTAGCCAACAATATAACGGCCTACAAGTCTAGCTGAAATGATTAGACCATTAAACACACAACTGTTTCGTACTTTTACTTTTAATACTTTAAGTACATTTCCCTGATATTCCTATTGAAATACTTTTACTTAAAGCTATAGTGCGTAGTTTTTTGTCGCCCCCCAAGAGGAATTAATCTCTCACTAAATATCTCACTAAATAATGACAACAAACTGTCACCGCGTCCACATGATTCAAGCCTTCCGTGATCGCGCACTGATACTTCTCCCACCACTGAGCAACGTCAACTGTATGACCTCATCTCACCCACCTATTTTTCGGCGGACCCTTCCTCAGGACCAGGGGGTATTACATTTCATGGGTTTGGTTTGAATTAATTTAAAAGAATTACGGATTTGTTCAAATTCGTTCAAACTTCAGTTTTGCAAGTGCACATTCCCGGTAGATGACTTTGTAACATGATGTGTATTTCTGCTGTTTACCTTGCAAAAGACAATGAAAGATGATTATGTTCCAGGGTTGTACAATACTGTCTCATAATAGTATAAACGTCAAGGTCCAAGTCACCAAGTGTCGAGTCCACATCTCTGCCCAAGACGCATTTTAAAACCAAGTGTAAACAGGGCCATTGACATGCACTTAATATTCTGTTTTTTTGCCCTTAGTCCGAAAAAAACGATATTCCAACTAAGCTGTTTATATGGCTAATGAAAGTGAATATTCCACTCTTATTCCCGTTTACATGTAGCCGCGCAAAATATTAGATTTACCAGCGGTGGTGGACTTGTTGGACCGTGCGAACACAACGTCCCTCTTTCATTCCTTCAACCAGCTTGTTTCAATATATCCAAAAACCTGTTGATATCCAAGTCTTTGATAATGTTTAAAAGTAGCTGTGTTTCTCCTTCTTATCGGATCTGCAGACTTGGCTGGTTGGTTTGTGCAACCACAGCAACCATAGGAACGCACAGAGCTGACTGTAAGCCGTAAAAAGGCGAGAGGCCGTAAACTGCCATAAACTACAGTTAAAACCCAGATTGACGCGCATATTCTGAATGCGCTGTATACATGTCCAAAGAACGCCTCTAAAACCCAAATAATACCAGAATATCCCACGTCTTAATCAGAAAATGCTATATTTGGAAAAAGGCCTTATTCAGAATATCCAACCGGAATATGCTGTTTACATGACCTGTATCAAATTTGGAATATTGTCTTGTGCATGTAAACATACTCACTGATGAAATGCCACAATGAATCAGAGTTACTGCTGCTCCATTAACTATGTCATTTTGTTGCATTCTCTAGCACGAATTCAAGTTGCCGTACTGATCCACATTTGATTTTGCAGACTTTTCTGGAACTTTGCTTAAAAGTTTTTTTTTACATTTTGGGTGGAAATTATAACTCTATAACCTTGGACACACTGGGTAAACACAGCATTGGAGCTGTAAAAACCAGTTGCTGGGGCTTTACTTTCCGACATTCACCATGCACTGTTGCATGCAGACACAGTAATGAAAAAAACATCAGTCTTATTAGTGCTTCTTTGTCCTCTCACACGTAGAAGAAGTGGCACTGTGGCCCACCCAGAGTGCCACTGCAGCCTTACATGGACACACACACACTTCAGCTTCTAAGTTTAACTGCTTATTCATCAAAGCTTTGGCAGCCAAAACACTCTCAGCAACACATGCGTGTGTGCGCACACACACACACACACACACACACACACACACACACACACACACACACACACACACACCCATCAAACAAAAACACACTCTTGTTGACAGTGGATGTGAGAAGGGAAGGAGGAAAGGAAAAAGAGATGTCAACAGAGAGGGAAGGAGATATGATGCAGGGATGGAAGGATGAGAGAAGAAAGAGAGAGATATTAGAGCATATATAAGCCATGTGTATTAAGACTGGCAGTAACCCCAGGGAAATTCAGCGGCACAGCGGAGTTACTTTGCTGTTTTGATTTGATGAATATTCATGATGTGGCAGAGAGAGAGAGAGAGAGAGAGAGAGAGAGAGAGAGAGAGGGAGCGAGTAAGCGTGGTTCGTGGCAGCATTTAAAGCCAAAGCCTGCTTGTGTCTGGGATTCAAGATTCCTTTTTATTGTCATTCAGCAAAACATAGAAATGTAAAGTATGAACGAAATTACGAGCATGGCTCCTATTAAAAACACAGATAAAAAAAACAGGGTAATAAATAAAGCTCTATGAAGAAATATGTATTAAAAACAGAGTGTAGACACCCTGCACAAAAAAACTCATTTCAGCAGCTTGTATGCGTGATGGTATTCTCAAAGTCACCGCCCACAGTTCATAATCACGGATGAGTGTTGGGAAGTGGATTGACCGGTACATCAAGAGCTTCACCTTCAACCATAGCACCCTCTTCACCACGCCAGTTGATCGCAGCAGCAGCTGACGCCGTACCAATCCACTTGTTGATTCTAGACTCTAGATGCGTCAACTCCTTCATCTGGGGCAGCAACTCACTCTCAACCCGTGTAATGAATGCTGACTTCACTGTACCAAATGTGTTAGACTGGTTCAAGATATTTTGAATCGCCGTCCATGCCTTAGATTTATTCAGCAGTTCAAATTAGGGCTGCACGATATGAGGAAAATATGCGATAACGTTGAATATCGCAATAACGATATTACTTGCGATGAATAAACAGATATTAAAGTGTACTCAGTTCTGCTGCTTTCGGTATTTTACAGTAAAATACAACAAATTGCTTGTCCATATGCCATCCCCCCCCCATCCATCCACCTAACACACACCTACCCATACACACACTTACACAGGAGAGCATTTTCAAACACCCTCACTCTGACACACACTCCCACAGACACGTGTGCACACACACACACACACACACACACACACACACACACACATTAATAAACAAGAACAAAATAAAATCAGATCCTATGTTTTTGTATTGTCCGTCTCATTCAACAGTCTAATTGCTCTGGCTGTTCTTATTTTCCATTGCGGATTCCTTGCCCCAATAGCTTAGTATTACTGTTGTGTAAAGGGTGAGCATGGTCACCTAGAATCCGCCTTGCTCACAATAAGGTCCGTACACAGCTGAGCAGCTGACATCTGGTCACACTCAATGACCCTACTCACCATACTGACCATGCACTGCAACCTATTCTGGTCTAGGCCGCGCGTGTTTCCAAACACGCAATCAGACCAAAGGACAGGATACTCTGACGGACAGCCTTGTAAAACATTTATAAAATATATTGATCCACATTTAAACTGGACAGTTTACGTAAAATAGTAAAAACGTGTCACAACACAAGGCTGAATAAATTAATGGAAACAATGGCAGTTCAGTTTGTTCATCAGGTTCACAGTGTGTATTAATCCACCACTGAAAATAGTTTAGTTTCTTTTTATTTATTTTATGTTAATGAGTTTATTTTGAACATAAAATAATATAAAATAAGAACATGTACATTTCAGTATAGTCAAGAAAACTACCTGGCATAATGCTTAAAATAACAGTTGGGTTGTTAATTAACATATAATGTCCATCATTTTACAGACTTTTTGTACACAATTTTAAAAAACTGAAAACTACTGTAACAACTTTGAGTTATTTTCCGTAAAATTTAGGATTTAGGACACTGTTATCTGTTATTTGTTGAAGATGTTCTTCTTTTGTTCTGCTTTAGAATGATTGCTTTCTTCTCTCTTTCTTTTCACTGCATTAACATTCATAAATATTGATGTCATCACCCCCTCTCCTTCTCCTTCTCTCTCTAACACATCTTGGCGGTAATATATTCCTCACGTGGCAGTGCAGGTCTAAGTCTAAGTTTTTCCAATATTTGGTTCACCTGGTCTCCTTGTGTAATAATACTTGTATAACTTTCTTTTTAGGAGAACTTGGGCTATCAGGATATGCATGCTGCAGGGATGTCACATGAATGCATACATTGTTAAATAACTATAAAGACAAGAAAAGATTAAACAGGAATGAAAATCACAGAAATGCATTGAAATCACACAGAGAAGAAAAATGGCTATTCCTATTGGCTTTTGAAAAGTGTTCTTCGAGGTGTTGGCAATCAGGGGAAAACAGAAATAAACTCTTTAAAAGGTACAATATGTAATATTTCCAGTGCTCGAAGTGGGCCGGTACTCACCGGTACGCAGTACCGGCACTTCTACATTTTACTCTTAAGTGTACCTGCACTTTTTCTTGCGTACCGCTATTTCTTGCATGTAGCCGGTACTCTACCACTGACAGAGAAAGCGTCAGTGTCAGAGAGATTGACCCTAACGTTACATAAACTACACTACCCAGAGGGCACTAGGTGACTTACCTCAGTTCGGAAAAGCTGTCTGATGCCTGCAGCCTGACCGTAACAGATTTTTCACTGCTGAAAACCTAGAAACTAAAAAGAAGCGTGTTGAGTTTGTAAGTCGTTATGTTAGCCTGGCTTCAGAAAGGTACTAAAAGAACGCGTGTCAGAGCCAGACACGGCAACAGAGGTCCAAGTCCAACCAGAAACATCAGGTACGATTCGTGAGCTTCAAACTAACGTTAACCTTGATGTGAGCGGAACAGCTAGTGTTAATGAGGAGTCTGCAGCTACCAACCTTACCAACCGTTTTTAAAGATAACAAACTGGGCTGCAAAACATGTAGCAGCATCTCGTCACTTGCTGGCCAGACAGAGAGAGGGGACTAAAGCTGTCAAGAGAAACACACACACACACACACACACACACACACACACACAACTTGTTTAAATAATTACATACATTTATGTTGTTAATAAATGATAATAAATTGTTGTTGTACCAGCAATATCTCAAAGTTTTGTTTTTCACTGTAGAAATCTCAAATGTCATAATGATTTGCCAATGCAAGAGAGTACCGGCACCTTTTTTTTTCCCACTTCAAGCACTGAACATTTCTGCATTAAAATGTCTAAAAACCAGTGGCGCAAAAAGTGGGTATGTGCTATATGCGGCGCATAGGGGCGCCATGGTATTTTCTATATGTAGCTGCTGTTGTGCGTTTCTAAATCATTTCTGCATTTTCAAGGTTAAAATTCTGAAGTGCAAAATAGTTAAGGCTACAGCACAAATATTTCCATCCATAGATAAGAATAATCAAGTCTAACCTCTGAATTTCTTTTCAAAGTGCACCAGATTGATGCATTTAAACGTTAAAATAGACTAAAGTGTCTTACAGGGGAGCAAGCCCATGGACCCCCCTAGGGGGGCTTGTGCCCCAGTGCAGCTCTAGGTCTAGTGACGCTCCTGGGGGTGTCCCCGTTTTAAGTTTTACAAAGATAACAACATTACCTTTTTTGGAAGTATTTACGCTTATGAGCTGAAAATGTCCACAGATTTTGTCTCAAAAAATCTGGTTACCTTATTTAAAGGTCTACGTTAAGTGGCTCTCCATATTTGTACTTTTTAAAATCCAAAATGTGAATGTAATTTCAACAACAGCACGACCTTTCTGCATAATAGTTTTCTTATCAGATGCCATCACTAGGCTGATTTAAGAATTGAATTTAGGCTGCTATATGTAACAGTGAGTTCATTTCATTTAGGTGTGAGGATGGTGGATCAGGAAAGACAGGAGAAGGCAACAGGTAGGTCTAACATTAGGTGTAGGGGGAGCCACGATTAATTTTTTAATATTATTAATATGGAAAAACTAATGTACAATATGTCTTAGTGGAGAAGAACACAGGCAAGGAGTGAATGAGACAGACATGAGGTCGGCGATGGCATCACTTAGAGATGAGACCAGTGATGACATCAGGTAGAGATGAGACCAGTGATGACATCAAGTAGAGATGAGACCAGTGATGACATCAGGTAGGAGTTCTATTAGTTAGACCACACAAAACTAAATGTCCAGTTCAGGTTCCGAGGATTACTTCTAATGCCAAATCAAAATAATTTAACATGTTTTGTTATATGTTATTAGGCTAATCTTGCCACTGTGAATGAAAAATGCATTTCTGTATCAAACACGGGCACCCAGACGATACGTTCGATAGTTATCGTAAATCATACAATGTCACAGAAAGAATAATACTCAGTAACCGTAATACAGCTTGCTTTCTGCCCCACGGCATCATTTTGTCATTGATGACATGCCATTTACAACACACTAATACAGTAGAGATCTTATTTACTGATACATTTCAATATCGACTGATCCAGCTTAACGCGCTATGTTGACAAGTAACATTAGCGTTAGCTCATGCTAATGCTCGGTGGGGAACGATAACGTTATAAGGTTACAATATTGTTCTTGAAAATTATGCCGTGCACGCAGCCACACAAGTTGGTGGCTCATATATCAGAGAATTGGAATTAATTTGATGTTGAACCCATGTTGTACCCTGCACTGGCGGTTTGTGGGGATGCCCAAAGCCGTTGATAGGGGCAGCCTATTGGAGATGGACAATATTGGTTACATTCTGTGAAGCAGACATAGCTGAAGGTCCATCCCCATGAAATTTTTGCATTATATAGATGTGATTTCCTGCATTCTAGTGTATTTTTGAGTGGTCTGCTAAAGATGTGCAATACCTTAACTTATTCTGATTCATGTTCGGCATCATGACTTGTAGGGCCTTCTAGACTTGAGCTGAACATTCAACCAGAAAACTATTGTTGTGTCTAAATGACTGCCTATGTACCACAATTAAGCCTTATTCATAGACCAGTGTTTAAGATTTGACCTAGGTAGGTTGATTGATATTTTGATTAGAATGGTATTAAACTAATTCTTAACTGAAACCTTACCCATGTTGTGAATAGCTGTATTCTTAAAGAGCACTTCATGATTTATGTTCAGCCAAAAACGACACAAGATTAGTTAGGGAGGGACATTATTCTTCATTCAAAGCCTCCCACCACATGGTCCATCAGAAACAAATAAAGTGCAACAAACAAAGTGCTTAAAAGTACTTAAACTGTACAACTTTTTCAAGCAATAAAACAGATGAATGCATTACAAAAATAACAACAAAATGAGGCATAATCAGTATCAGATGCAGATCAGAAGCTGGTTAAAGTCAACAGGCTCGTTGGAGATGAACTGCGCCTTCGCCTGTAAAGTGGACGAGAGCAGGCGGGAGCAGAAGAGGGCGGTGACAAAAATCCGCTGTCAAATCGGACAGTTTCCAGCCGATTCCAGCAGCCTTCAGTCTGAACAGGAAGTCACAGAAACACTGTGGTCCGATTCCGATTTAATAATTAGTAATTAGGACTACAGTTGAAAATTAGCCGACTGGCTAACACTGGCGCATTTACAGAAATGTTGATTAATGTGCATTGTCCTAATCAAATAAACTTAAAAAAATAAAATGTTAACAGACCCTTATATCAGCCTGTACACAGTCTGCAGTTGTTTTACTTATGACAGAGTAGCTCTCAAAATGCTCTACATGCGATCTGTTGCTGAATCTAATGAACAACAGACTGTAGATGATCTGTAATCTGAACAGATTTAGTCTCTCTGACTTCTAAACGTAACTATCAGCCACACAACATGTGGTTTGTACAGAATAAACCTTTAAATCAGACAAATGGCAGTTAAAATCCCTCCAATTCAAAATCAATAAAAAGTTTATACAAAACGTCATGTTGAGTCGATTCTGAACCAGCTGAGAGGCCGGTGTTTCCCAGCATGCCCTGGGTCCGCCTGGGTCTTGCAGTCGGTGAAAAGCAATTGCACTGCGGCCGCCTTGATCTCATGAGATTATCGTTGCCCATGTGTGCATGACGTCAGAGAAAGTCTGGATCAAGTCCGACAAAAATCAAACCGGCATGCATTGGGCGGCTATCGCCGGTGATCAATTCTGCACAGACCTGGCTCATCTCGAACGAGCCTCTTGTCTCTGATCTGTGGGCATGGTTATACTGGCCTGTGGCCTTTTTGGAGGCCTTGATGATATCGGAGGGGGGCTCCCATTTGAAGCAGGGCTCCAGATTGGCCATCTTTATGGTCATTACTGAGGACAGGGTGCCATCCAATGCTAGGCTGTTTCTTCTCTTGGTTTTGTTAAGTCCCACAACTGAAAACACCCTCTCAGCATCTGCGTTTGCATGGGGCAACACCAGGACAAGCTTGGCGACGGCAGCAAGCCTCTGGAATTCTTTGGCTCCTGTCACCTATGGAAAATGCACCAAAACACAATGGAAAAAACATACCTTGATTTTTGATTGATTAATACTGTAAGTATACTGTAGGTTGATCCATTAACAAAGTTCAGATAAAAACAGATATAGCCAAGCCACACCTGCCAAAAGGAAAGACAAAAAAGAAAAAAATGTTTACCTTATGCTTCCGGGTTGCCATTTCAGCCCAGAAGCTTTCCATTTCAGTTTCGTCCTGCAGGGATATCATTGGCATGGTCTGATAGTTTAGAAACTCCTCACCCAGAAGGTCGTGCTCCTCTGGCCCATGGTATGGGAGGAGATGGGGAAACCTATTTATGAAAGTAGAGTTACAAGTTGTTAAGTTTTAGGTATATAGTCATCAACCAGCAGCAGTTCATACACATCTTTGAGGAGAAGCCACATAAGAATATCTCATGTGCAGTTTAGGTGTGAACATACCTCATCATAAAACACAGGGTATTTTAGCTAAGATGATAGACAATAATTAGAGAAAAAAAACTAGCCTTTCAACAAAGTACAGGACATCTTCGATGTCACTTTCAGCCCTCTGCCGTACATCTACAAATGTTGCGTGTTTGATAAGTGGCTCTTCCAGTGGCAGCTTCTTATGTGCATAGTCCACAGCACTTGTCAGGAAACACAACACAGCTTCATGGAATCAGCTTTCACGAATCCACCTGCTGTGGTGCAATGTCATCCTCGTCGAGTAATCTTAAGTTTAGCCCTGGTTTGTGAGCCCAATGTTCAACTTTCTTCCTGTCACCGATACAGCATATTGGTATAAGGTACAAGGCTAAATATCATCCGAGTTTGATCATAAAAATAGTCGAACGCTAACCTGGTAAATGGTTTGCCTTTTCTTTTAAAGGCAATTTCACAAGGCTCCTCATGACACTGCAGAGCTGCTGGAACCATAAACTTGGAACAGAGCTTGCGTACGAATGTCACCATCTATAACAGACATTTACAAAAATAGTAGGTGGAATCTGTTTTTAGAGGATCCCTGCAGATATCAGCAAGAAACACAGAATTGGGGGGAGAAAACAGCAAAATCCAATCCCACCTCATCATGTAACACAAATATTGACTGCTCTCTCGGAAGAAGCAAGTTGAAAGAAGTGAAAGTTGGTACGGTGGCTTGGAAGAACAGCAGGTACACTTCTGTCACGGGGTCAGTGAATGTCTGCACAAGTCTATTGAACCTGGCCTGATTTTCATCTTGAATCAATTAAATAACACAAGAGGTTCATTAATACAAGTATGTCACTAACAATCCATGTAGTTGCTGCATAATGAAACTGAAAATTGATGACCATACTAGCAGATTTGTAGTAGCTGGCCAGAGGTTCATACAGCCTCAAGATCCTGGTCACACAACGTTCAAGGCTTAGCCAATGGACCGAGATATGCAGGAGGACCTCCATGTACTCTGCTTCATGGACATTTAATTCCATATCATATATTTTCTACAGCTCAGCATTTCAATATTACACTTAATAGTATCAAACATGCATACCTGTCCGGTATCTTTTCCGATTTGCGCTACCCTTGAACCAGTAACCGATGTCCACTACCATATCGTCCAAATCAAAACTGGACACCTGCAATGCATAAATCAATCATAACACATTCAGTCAATGCACGTAATTAGGATACAAATAAAAAGTTACATGTAAAGATAAATCAGGCCTTAACTCACTTTAAAAAATCCCACTCCTGCAGCTTTGGCGGTGTTATGTGCCACATGACAAGGACAACCATGAATATAGGTGTTGGGATGCTTCTGGAGCACCCTAGAGGCAATGGAATTATGTGGTCCAATGTTCACAGCTGCATTGTCGACTGAGAGACCAATGCAGTTCTCCCAAGGGATGCCATGCTCCTCTATGGTGGAGTTAATTTTGGTGAAGATCTCACTTGCTGTCCCACATCTCGTCCCACTTGTTGTGCACATATTTAAAAACTGGTGGACAACTTTGCTGCCCATGAAGACCCGGACAGTAAGCGGGTTAATCTTTTCCACTCCTATAATGACAAGTTAGAATCATACAGATGTTCATGTTGTTAGATGTTTAAAAATACACAAAGCACATGTTTTGCAGAGGAGAAAAATCTCAAATAGTTTTGTGAAATACCAGTGTCATTCGACCCATCCGTAACAAGGGTATACGGGGCTTTTTTCATCTCCTTCACAAGCTCCTGTGTGAAATATGGTGCGAGTGCTTCATTGGTAATGCAGGATGACTTAGTCCTGGCACACCTGTACTCCTGCGCTGTCTTCGAATCTCCGAAACATTCTTTTAGGAGAGGCCCCAGGTGGTCCGCAAAGGCTAGGGGGATGTTGCGAACTACCAACCCAGCTGTCATTTTGACCTCAGACCTTCTTGTCTGTAAGAAATTAAAAATTAATAATCCTCCCAAAAGACCATAGTTTATTTCAAATAGACACCTGCCATAATAGGGCACAGGTAAAAAAACACATTCAGCAACTAAGATCTCAAATTAAGAAAAGTGGACTGTACTACACTGAAATACAAACCACAAATTAGTCAAAACTATCAACCATGACTTTACCGTGATCAACTAGAACACAAAACTCTTGACTGAACCTTGACAGGACCATTACACATATCATACCTTAACGTCTTGTACAGACATACCCCCAACAGATTGAACGGGCATTGCATATTGGGATATTGTGGCTGTGGACTGGAGAGCTCGTTGCTTATCTTGGTGGCCTTTGCTTTTTATGTGGCGCACTACATCTGTCACACCCTGGTGGCAACATGAGTTTTCAATACGGCAGACTGCACACCAGTAGTGCGTGTTGAGGCTCCCTCTGGTAATCCACTCATTTTTGAAAATGGATCTATATGTTGCTGCTCCAGCCAGAGCACGACTCTTCTGGCCCTGCTGTTGGATTGGGGGGGTCTCTTCTGTCTGTCCCTCTGTGTCTTCTTCCATCTGCCCTGTTGGTTGTTCTATTTGTCCTGTCTGTTGCTCCTCTGCATGTGCGTCTATCTGTCCTGTGTGTTGCTCCTCTGCTTGTTTGTCAGTCTGTCCTGTCTCCTGCTCTCTCTGTCCTTTGTGTTGCTCCTCTGTCTGTTGTCGTTTCTATCAACTGTTCTGGCTGTTCTGTCAGTGTGTTTGTCTGTCTTTTCTCACTTGGCTGGTTCTTTAAATAAAATAAAAGGTTTCGCTTTTGTCCTGGCAAAGGTCTCTTACGACCATCTTTGAAACCTTAAACAATTCAAATGGTCATGTTGGTTTAATAACTCTACTCTCAGTTACAAAAACATACCTACTTCTATTGCACACATTTCCTGTATTTATGTTAAATTCTTTGGAATACATCTTACCTGTTCGAAGTGCTGTTTGGTCCTACAGAAAAACTCTTCATCCACAGTGAGTAATTTTCTTTGGCCTGTTAATAAAAAGATAAATGCCATGTGAGTAAATAAACAATGCTATGAGCTGATGTTTTAAGTGGGGATGCACTCAATCCAGATTTTTGGGGTTCGGCCGAATACCAAATCCACTGGTTAAGATTCTGCTGAATCCGAAACAGAATACCAAATCCTACTCCCATCCTCAGTCCATTAACACAGTAAACACATTAATGAAGTAAACAACGTCCACAGCCTCTAAAACAGTTAAATGTAACAACTTAATGTTGAATTCACACGCTCTTTTCACATGGTAGGAAAGCACATTGCTATCACCAGATGATGAAATTTTGGCTAACCAGTGTATGATGAAGGTGTTGTGAAATGTTTGTTAAAAGCACTTAAATAAGAAATTCATGTTGTTTAGTTGAAAACAGTCTAAAGGAAATGGTAAATTACAGTGTGATTAAAACTCACTATTTACATTATTTACCGTACTTGATTTACAGCTGCTATGTGAAAAGGTACACAACCTTATTTGTTTAACAGTAATTTAGTTTTACTGCGAACCGTCACAGGAAGTGCTTTTATTTTGAAGTAGCCTACAGGGAAGTTGTCTGTTGTGTACTCTTGCTAGCTTACTGAGATGACCGTGAGACGCTAGATGCTAAACATGTCCGTCAAGCTTAAAGCACTAGAGTACTTTTCCCGGTAGCGCGAGCTGTAGTTCCAATGAGACAACCCTGTAGGGGGACCGAAGTGGGAAAAGTTCTGCGCCCGTATAAGTATATGTATGCTCTCTTTATGTTGTCAGGCGTGTGTTGAGGCCATTTTACTAACGCTGTGTTTCTCCTCTCTAAAACACTGAACAGCTTGCAGCAGCAGTAAATGTCCTGTGCCAAAGCCCTAGTCTCCAGTCGTCTGCTTCACACGTTAGACACAACGCAGGTAACCGGTACTGAGGCCAGGCCAGTTACAATTGCTTTATGCGCTTTTGAGCAATCTCATTGGAATGAACGGGGCTTCCCGCTGAACGCTGTATCCAGTTCTCTTAAAGTGCCCATATTATGAAAAAATCACTTTTTCTGGGATTTGGGGTATTATTTTGTGTCTTATAGCTCGTTCTCAATGGCAAAACACTGCTACAACACACACAAATTCACCCTAATCTACAAAATAAATTGAATAGAACTACTTACATGTCCCTGTTCTGCAGGTATTCCACACAAAGTTGGAAGTGCGCTCTCATTTAGAAGAAGTCTCCCGGCTAATCCTGCCTTGCACAGGCCGAAGTTGCAGAAACAGCTAGCCAGCTCATGTAATCCTTACCTAGCTACTGCGCATGTGTGACTGACAACATAGATGTTACAGAAGTTGCGAGGTCTCACTCTGTAGCTAAAACAGAGACCTGACACAGGGTGAAAAGGGGAGCTGCAGCAATGTGCAGTACAACAAAAATATGGAGTTTTTTGAAAATGAAACCATGTAAACCTATTCTGATACAATCTCAAATTACAATTATGAACCTGAAAATTAGCATAATATGGCCACTTTAATACATCCATGGTCCAAGTCTGGCTGGCCGCGGTATTGTGCTGAAATTTTCCCCCATTTAGCGTTTACAGCCCCGAAGATACGTGGCAGCCAGCCCCAGCCACGAAGTAGCTAAGTCTCTCAGCAGGGTTGAGTAACAAACCCTTTCCCCTCTGGTGCTGAAAACATCCAACAAGTGACACTGACATGAAATACAGTATATTGTGATATTGTGGTTTTAGCTGCTGGCTAATGTTAGCTTGCTTGCTCGCTAACTGGTCAACTAGCTAGCTAATGTTAGCTACCAATACAAATCGAATCAAGAAAACGTAATTATGTGGGGGAAACTGCAGCTATTTTATCAGAGTGACATGAATAAACGTTACTAAACGTAACGTGGATAAAACTGTAATGGATAACCTTATCCGTGAACAGATATATTTTAATCGGCAATTGTGTTAAACTACAACTCTCATAATGCCACTACACAACGTCATCAAAAGTCCGTGTTTACATCCATTGTTTTGATTGAGAGACCCCTACTGGCAGAACATTAAATATTGTACGTTTAAAGGTCCAATATGTAATATATTTACAAAAAATGACCCCAATGTGTCATCAGATATTAAGTAAACATGCTAAGTTGAAATACTATCTTTTCTGACACCAATGCTAATGCCAGTATTTTCTCCTTTTGAAATTTCCGTTCTGTGACTGAATTTCTGTTTGTGTTTTGGCCTGTGTGTTATCAACTCCCCAGTTTGACAGCCAGGCCGGGTTGCCAGATATACCTGTAAAAACGTAAACCCAACGCCTACAGCTTAAAGCTACAGCTGTAATGTTAGTACAGCCATGAAAGCAGCAAACGAACAAACAGGATCAACTTCTAGATAGATTAGATAAGATAGATTCTACCCGACCTAAAAAAAAACGGCATGTTTCTAACAGTTGCGTGACCAGAAACATAACAAACCCTGGGTAAATATTAGAGATGTATTTGAAAGATGGAGACAGCTTAGAGTCCAAAAGGACGCAGAGTTGGCTAATTTCCTCCTGAACAGGCTATTTTTCACGGCTACAAGGGACAATTCTTGTTCTCACGAATTATATAGCTAGAGTACCCGAGTTGGTTACTCTCAAAAACAATTGAGACACAGCCAGTAAAGGGATCCTGACTGGTCCTGGCTAACACCGCCATGCTAACCCTGCTAACGTTACTGGGGAACCAAGCAAGCAGGCCACGGCTATTTACAACGTGTAGCCTGTTCAACGGCCGTAGCCGACAACGGTGAGTTATTTTAAGCCAAGAGAGGGGGGCTGTAAATCGGGAAGAGGACCGTGTTTTTACAGAAGAGTTTACAGTGTGTTTAGCGATTGTTGCCATAATTCTAAGACAATAAAGTGTGTTCAGTCGGGTGGAGAACACAGCAAGATAGTGTTATTTTTAGCGGTTCCTACCGTAGCTAATTCTAAGCCGAGGAAGTGTGTCTGTCCGTCGGGTGGAGATGACGGCGAGGTTGTGGGGTTTTTAGCGGTTCCTACTGTAATTCTAAGCCAAAAAAGTGTGCCTGTCAGTTGGATACACAGCTCCACGTGAGCATGGGCTTCTATGACTGTTAATATAGCCAGCATCTAACGTTAGCTACTCCGCTGTGCTGTGAAGTAATGTCTGGCTATGTGAGACAAGTATCTAGCAACATTGTTGGATGCTGCGGTCTCCGCCTGGCAACCTCCATGAACTTCAAGTCTGGGGAGGAGGGGGCGGGGGAGACGACTCTCTCCAGTATTTTGAATTGGTACTGCAGTAACACTTTTAAATACTAGCTGTCCATATTATATTGCACATTTAACTAACAAAAATATAAAACTATTGTGCGCCCAGATAGCCAGTTGGTAGAGCGGGCGCACATATATAGAGGTTTAGTCCTCGATGCAGCGGTGCAGGGTTTGACTCCGACCTGCGGCCCTTTGCTGCATGTCATTACCCCTCTCTCCCCTTTCATGTCTTCATCTGTCCTGTCAAATAAAGGCCTAAAATGCCCAAAAAATAATCTTAAAAAATATATATATATATATAAAAAACTATTTAGGTTTTTACCAGAAAAGTCCATACGCTTATCCAAAAATGTTAGTTGTGTCCTCTCTAATTCATTTTCTGTCTGTTATTAAACAACAGTATGCCACATTCCACATTTAAGCCTCCAGGCCTCCAGGGGGCCTCTCGGCCTGTCTGTATCTATTTACCCCAAGGGGGTAAGCTTCTCCTCGGAACCAAGGGGGTAAGCTTCGCTTCAGAGCTCGAACCTCCTATGGCGCCATTTTGATGCTACAAAGCGATCACCCGATGTTAGCATTCCATTGACTGCCATTCATTTTGACATCACTTTGACAGCGAATAACTTTACATTTGAAGCGTTTAAAGACTTCATTTGTCCATTGTTTATTTCTAAAGAAACATGACAATGTATAAAAGGCTCCATTACCTTGTACCTCATGTTATGGCTCCGTAGTAGACATTTTTGTAAAAATAGGCTAACGATTGTGTCATAACCACGCGACTTACTGTCGCATAGTAGAGGAATTACCGTATAGTACAGGAGAAGCTCGCAGGCAGTTTCAACTTACATTAGCTGTTTACGTTTAATTACTAATGTTAACTAGCATTTTAGTTAGCAATAATTAGCCTGTGTCCATGTTATCTCCTTACATATACCTACGCTCTCCGTCTCTGCAAGATTGGGAATGATTGAGATTTCTCTTGGCACAGCTACCAGAAGACTTCCAACTTTCAGACAGGTTGCTCACCTCACTTTTACGTCGTCTCAGTTGGAGGCTGCGCAGTAATGCTCAGCGCTCACCGGAAAAGTGCTTCTAATGGCCTTCACTGGTCTCCATCCAGAGCAACGGGATCTGTTGATCCATTCTTATATACTGTCTATGCTCGGAATGCGTAGCTCCTATGGCGCCATTATGATGCTACCAAGCCATCACCTCCCGTTAGCATTCCATTGACTGCCATTAATTTTGGTGCCACTTTGACAGCGAATAACTTTACATCTGAAGCGTTTAAAGACTCTATTTGTCCATTGTTTATTTCTAAAGAAACATGACAATGTATAAAAGGCTCCATTACCTTGTATCTCACGTTATGGCTCCGTAGTAGACGTTTTTGTAAAAATAGGCTAACAATTGTGTCATAGCCATGCGACTTAGTGCGTATAGTACAGGAGAAGCTCGCAGGCAGTTTCGAATTACATTCGCTGTTTAAGTTTAATTACTAATGTCAACTAGCATTTTAGTTAGCAATAATTAGCCTGTGTCCATGTTATCTCCTTACATATACCTACACCCTCCGTCTCTGTAAGATTGGGAATGATTGAGATTTCTCTTGGCACAGCTACCAGAAGACTTCCAACTTTCAGACAGGTTGCTCACGTCACATTTACGTCTTTGAGTTCAGTTGGAGGCTGCGCAGTAACGCTCAGCCATCACTGGAAAAGTGCTTCTAATATCCTTCACTGGTCTCCGTCCAGAGCAACGGGATCTGTTGGTCCGTTCTATATACAGTCTATGATTTCCCCAATACAAATACACTGAATAGAAGTCCCTCTTGCTAGGTGTTTCAGTTGTAAGTTGAGTGTTAATAGTAATAGTAAATTTGATGCTGTTATTTTTCCTCTCCTCCTTTTTGCTGTTATACTCAGTTTCCTCCATCCATTTTTCTTCCTTTCCCCCCGTCTACTCACCATTTCTCTTCTCTTTTCCTCTATTTCATTTCTTCTCAAGCTTCTTCCTTCCTCCGTTTCTGTCTTTTGATCCTCCTCTCTTTGTGCTTTCCATCGTCATCCATTTCTTCCCTGTTTATATTATGTACCGCTCCCTCTCTTCTTTCCTTTATCCCTCCTCTCCCGTTCTTCCCCATCTGTCCTTCCCGATTTATTTATCCACCCTACCACTGCTTAAAGCAACCTTTGTTTACATTCAGCAAAGCAAGAAGCCGTGTGAAATTGCCTCGCATTGCCAGACCATCCTCCACAGCGCTGCAAAGGAAGGTTTGGCTAGCATTCCGGGATTGGAGAAAAACGTGCTCTGCTTTGTTGGCATTTCTTTAAACCAATCACAATCGTCTTGGCCAAGTGCCGGACGAAGCAATGGGGCCGCTGCAAAATAGCCTCAGAAACTTGTTTTGGTGTACGTTCAAAAGTTGTTTTAGTCGTGCAACAGAAAACTCAGATTGGACAGATAGTCTAGCTAGCTGTCTGGATTTACCCTGCAGAGATCTGAGGAGCAGTTAACCATAGTCCTCAGAAATCCACCGGAGTTTAGAACGCCAGCACAAAGATATCTGATGAGCAGGTGCAGCACCTTGTACGGCGGCCTCGGCCACCAGTGTATGAATGTGTGTGAATGGTTCCTGTACTATGTTAAAGCGCTTTGAGCGATCGTTTTAAGAAAAGCGCAATATAAATACAGTCCATTTACATTTGTCTAACCACACTTCCTTTCCTCTCCGTCAGACAGGGTGTAAGACTCTGGGTCCCAGATGGAGTACCCCGACGACTTCCTGCTGGCTGAGCTTAGTCACCTGCAGTTCTACAACGACTCGCTCTTCCACAGCAACTTCAGTGGCGCCTACAACGACACGGACACGCTGCTCCCCACGGGGGTGAAGGTCACCATCGTGGTCGTCTACATGATCGTCTGCGTCATCGGCCTGGTGGGCAACTTCCTGGTCATGTATGTCATCATTAGGTAAGAGCAACATCAGTTTGAATATTAGAGCGGCATGCATAGACGCACGCCCGCCAATAGGGGGGGGGGACAAAGGGTCTGTTGACCCGGGCCCAGGGTAGGGGGCCCCAGAACTGGGCCCTCATTAAATTAATTAATTAAATTAATAAAAAATAATAATAAAAAAAAATTTAAAATAGGCCTATTTGTGGAAAAAAATATGTAATATTTGAGTTACATAAAAGCGAAGATTATCTGGTCCTGGGCCCAGGCAAGACTGGCCTGCATAGACGTAATTTACAGGGAGGATATATCTAATATCTAATAATAATGACCTTTACATAAATAAATACATTTGCACCATAAATTGATGCAGAAAAGGCACAAATTATTGCAGAAAAATTCACCAGAATGCAGGTAAGGAACGGTCATTAATATCAAAAAGTTACCCACTAAAGCTTTAAGCAGTGATGCAGAATGACAATCTGTGGACTTTAGGGTTGTTGTTTTTAAACTTTTTAAACTTTCATTTTAATTTTGAATGTGAATTGTGTTCATTTTGAAAATCAGCAGAAAATCGTCATTATATCCACATTACTGAGGAGTATTTATAAAAAAAATATCATAAAATAAGGGTACCCTATTTTCCGGACTATAAGAAATACCGGAGCAGCTCCGGAGTATAAGTCGCATCAGTCAAAAAATGCGTCATGAAGAGGAAAAAAACATATATAAGTCGCACTGGACTATAAGTCGCATTTATTTAGAAATTTATTTCACAAAATCCAAGACCAAGAACAACCAATTTAATCTGGAAAGGCAAGTTATTAAACTACACAATAGCACACAGAACAAGGGGCTGAATACGGTAGGTGTCCGGTATGTTAACGTAACGTAACGTAACTGTTGACGAGCCTCTCCCAGCAGCACGTTGTTCAAGCACCCATCTGTGGACTCGTTCCTCCAGCTCTGGCCATCTGGATTTCAGCGCGCGACTAGCTTTCTTTGTTTTCTTCATTGCAGTAAGACTAACCTTTTCGCCAGTCCCTCACAAGTTTCTCAATCACTCCAAACTTAGCTGGCTGTAGACAGTAATGTTTTCAGCATGAAAAGCATGACATTTAAAAACATGTTAAATTATATATATTTTCATATATAAGTCGCACCTGACTATAAGTCGCAGGACCAGCCAAAGTATGAAAAAGAAGTGCGACTTATAGCCCAAAAATACGGTAAGTATTACGTGAAAGCACCAATAGTCAACCCTACAATATAGTCACAATACTGGCATCGATGTATTTGGTCAGAAATATTGTGACATCTGATTTCCTACTTTACCTCACCATAGCTTTGTTTTAAGGGTTAGGGTTAAAAGCCAAAGCCATCGGTTTAGACTAAACATGAGTCAGTTAGTAATCAGTAAAGTTGCAGCATGTGAGGGCATCTGGCTCCCTCAAACTAAATCTGCGACCACTTAAGGTGATATTTCAAACATGAGCTACCCTTAGCATGTGTCTACCTGTGTGTGTGTGTATGTGTGTGTGTGTGTGTGTGTGCGTGCGTGTGTGCGTGTTTGCACAAATTCCCTGTGGATTTGATTAAAAAATCTGCATTGTTAAACACCTGGCTGTTGTGTGAGTTAGTGTATGCGTGCAGTCACGGTTGGCTCGGCGTGTGCTCATGTACATCATGTTGAACCAGGAGAGTGTGTGTGCGTGTGTGTGTGTGTGTGTGTGTGTGTGTGTGTGTGTGTGTGTGTGTGTGTGTGTGTGTGTGTGTGTGTGTGAGTGTGTGTGTTTGAATGCTGTCTCCATATTAGCTCCATCGATAATTATTATCCCTGTTATCCCTGTTCTGTTCTCTCACTGACATCTACATGGAGTTCTGCAGATAGACATATGAGTCACACACACACACACACACACACACACACACACACACACACAGAATCATTCCATCTGTCTCAATGCTTTCGGCATTCGCACCTATAAATACAGTACACTGAAAACACACACACACACACACACACACACACACACACGGAATCATTCCATCTGTTTTAATGCTTTTGGCATTCACACCAACACATACAGTACACTGAAAACACATGCACACACGCACACACACACACACTCACTCACACACACCGCAGTAGTCAACTGGCTTTCCTGCTCAACGATGTCAGCTTTCAGCTGTTGCCCTAAAGATGACTGCTCGACCGCTCGGTGTCAGAAGGCGGCAGCCTCCGTTATTTAAAGGCATACTATGTAACTTTTCCCTCTTCGGTCCCCCTACAGGTTGTCTCATTGGAACTACAGCTTGTGCGTCCCACTGCTTCCGTCCCCTTACAGGTTGTCTCATTGGAACTACAGTTCCTGTATATATACAGAGCTGTAGTTCCAATGAGATAACCTGTAGGGGGACCGAAGAGAGAAAAGTTACATAGTATGCCTTCAAGTGCGTCAGGTTGGATGAAAGGGATTACACAAGATGACACACTTGCCGTCACCAAATGAGGCCCAGCAAAGCGCAGGTCTCTGCCCTCATTAGCCTCTACTCCACCGGCAAAGATGCAGTGGATGTCTCCACTCACACAGCTCACACGGCCCCTTAACTCAAAATCTGTGGCAGTTTCACGGAATCGCCGAAAATTCCGTGGCGGGCCCACGGATCTGATATTTTTAAAACTATAACGCTACATCTAGCAACATTTATTTAGATGTTATCATAGTATACATTTCTTTATTTTAATAATATTATTTTGGTCTTATTACCGGTGAAATATTACAGTATGCTGTAGGACAGAACACGATATGATCCGAGCTGGGCGCATGCAAAGTCGATTTCCTACAGTGCAATGCGGGCATTCATTTCAGAGAATCAGACAACGATCAGCAGGTCTTTAACGACATTATCGCTTCAATGTACATATATACAGTCAGTGGTTTAGTCATCAGCAACAACATGTTGCTCTGTTTTGTTCTAGTAAGTTATACACCGTAACAATGTTAAAAAAAAATCCCTGGCCGAAATAGACCGAAATAATAACATTAAAAGAAATGCAAATAAACCATGATAAGATCTGGTGAATAAATGTTGATTAAAACAGCGGTTATTGGGCTAAAAATACCAATAATAGCGAAGCTATACAGCTTCTCTGCGGCAGCCCGACTGGCAGAAAGAAACGTGCTGTGATCAGGGAATCTGTGCGTAGACCACAGATGATGCCTGTCATTGACTTACATAGGCATCGGATCCGTGGGCCCGTCGCGGAATTTTCGGCGATTCCGTGAAACTGCCACAGATTTTGAGTTAAGGGGCCGTGTTCATTTCACGGAATTCTGTGAGATCAGGGTGGGTTTAGAGCAAAGTCCCATGTCGAGCAGAAAAGGTGGCCAAAGAACAAGATAACATGCCACTGCTTTCTGAACAGCCACAAATTGGTGGTGATCAGAAGGTTCATTGTGTGAGCAAAATTTAAATCTGAAATATTCACAGATGCTAGCCACAAGAAGAATCCAGTAGGTAGTTGTAGATAAAGGGTGCACCGCCCGATCACTACTGCATTGTCCATCTTTATATACAATCTATATGGTTCAGAGCTCATGTCTCATAACAGTGGGCTGCCTGATCAACTCACTTTAGAGACTGCAGAGAGAGAAAGAAAATAAGAAACAGGTAGGCTAAATTAAGTTTGTTTTATTAAGAAATAACCACAGCTAAGAAAATTCTGAGTCATTATTTTAAAGCATATGGGAAGAGGTGACATTTAACTTACACAAACACCTACCCACACACAGACACACTTACATTTTACTACTACTGTGTTCACATAACATGAAAGGCAAAACTGTAAAACTCCACCGGTTACGGTCTTCTGCCCAGAGACGGGATGCTATACATTTTGTAGTTTGGGTTTAAAACTGTTTCCTGCCACCATCTTTATTTGGCCGGCAGGGTGAAGCAAATGGAAACTAACAAACTTGCAGGCGTAGAGACCCGTCAACATTGGCTTATAGATCCGTGAAAAGGTAACGATTGTACACATTGTCTGTTTACAGGTCTTTGGAAGTAATACTGCGTATGTGGGAAAAAAAAAGCTTTTTGTGGTTTAAAAAAATGACCTCAAGTGACATCAGTTGAGGGCACATCGGTTGTTTAAAAACTTAAAACTCTGGGGAGTTGCTTTGTGGGTAATGCAGGCCCCAGGTTTTGACAAGGAACAAGAATGAGGGGAATAAAAAAGATGCAATCTTAGCTGCAACAATCTTTTAGACTGTCCATTGTGATTCCTGTGTGAGAGCTGATACCGCTCTGAAAGCTTTGTTCGCTCGGTAAAGAAGCAGATTTGGAAATCTGGGGGGGATGTAATACTACATGCTTTTTTCTACAAGTATTGGAATGTTTCTTACTAAGTTTATATCTCACAAACTTTATTTTGTTCTTTACACTTTGACTCTGCAATTCTTCACAGTCACAGCTCAGACAATTGAGTCACTCTGATAGCCAGATGGAAAGATGTATCATCCAACCCACAAAAACAAACTCGCACTGTAATTATTGATTACTGTAAAATGACTCCCTTGTGGCATAGCTACATCAGATGGAGGAAAGAACCGAAGACAAAGGCAGGCTTGTGCTGCTCACGTGTCAGGTTGCCCACAAGGATTATATCAACTGGACTCCTCCCTGTTACAGATAAAGGAAATCAGAAATTCAAAGGGAAAACGAGCAAGAGGGAAGATACATCAATACAACATACACTAAGTGTTGGTGGCAGCAGACAACAGATACACAGAACAGTCCAGTGAGAACCAAGAACGGCTTTCTTATCTCTGACTCCATATGAAGCTAATATGAAGCTTCAGCCGTCTGAGTCAAATTAAGTGCCTACCATCCAACACTCTTTAAATTCCCAGACAGACGGTACTTCCTTGCTGAGAAGTCCAACCCTAACCAGCCTGACAAGAACATTGATAGTGTTTCAACAAAACCCTGGATTAAATTAAATTAGGGTTTCACTGTTCAGTGACAACAATTCAAAAGGAGTTCCTTCTACAATGTACAACTACGCTGTTGTTTTGGAAAGATCATGGTAATGGCTAATAATGTCACGTTTCACTAGAGCGGAACCCAGAAGCAGACCAGGACAAGGTGAGTTGAATAAAGGTGAGTATTTATTAAGACACTTAAATGTGGAAGCAGGAGAATCCAGGTGACGGAGCAGGCAATGGAGGTGAGTAGGTGGGAGGGAATGAGCAGATCCAATGTTGTTTCTGAAGCTACAGATGAGCAGGAGTGAATATCCCGGGAGAGTAACTGCAGACAGAGGAAACGAAGGTAAGTTCACAACGAGCAAAAATAACAGAAGAGCAAAACTAACTATTAGTAAACTGAGGCTGATACGCAGGCACAACATACTGTTCATGGCTAATGATCCGGCAGGGAATGGATGTCAGGTCAGAGCTTAAGAAGTGGAGAGGTGAGGATCAGGACCAGGTGTGCAGGTAGCTGATGAGACGCATGTGTCAGGAAACTCAGGAAAACTGACTCCAGGACAGAATACCGGCAACTCAGGCAGAAAATAGACTCAGACAGCGGGATTCATGACAAATAAACTATGGCTAAAATATGGTTACGATAACCAGTATGGAAAGATTGTGGTTACAGCCATGTGAGTAAATAAACAATGCTATGAGCTGATGTTTTAAGTGGGGATGCACCCAATCCAGATTTTTGGGGTTTGGCCGAATACCAAATCCACTGGTTAAGACTCTGCCGAATCTGAAACAGAATACCAAATCCTACTCCCATCCTCAGTCCATTAACACAGTAAACACATTAATGAAGTAAACAACGTCCACAGCCTCTAAAACAGTTAAATGTAACAACTTAATGTTGAATTCACACGCTCTTTTCACATGGTAGGAAAGCACATTGCTATCACCAGATGATGAAATTTTGGCTAACCAGTGTATGATGAAGGTGTTGTGAAATGTTTGTTAAAAGCACTTAAATAAGAAATTCATGTTGTTTAGTTGAAAACAGTCTAAAGGAAATGGTAAATTACAGTGTGATTAAAACTCACTATTTACATTATTTACCGTACTTGATTTACAGCTGCTATGTGAAAAGGTACACAACCTTATTTGTTTAACAGTAATTTAGTTTTACTGCGAACCGTCACAGGAAGTGCTTTTATTTTGAAGTAGCCTACAGTTGTCTGTTGTGTACTCTTGCTATCTTACTGAGATGACCGTGAGACGCTAGATGCTAAACATGTCCGTCAAGCTTAAAGCACTAGAGTACTTTTCCCTGTAGCGCGAGCTGTAGTTCCAATGAGACAACCCTGTAGGGGGACCGAAGTGGGAAAAGTTCTGCGCCCGTATAAGCATATGTATGCTCTCTTTATGTCTTTCAGGCATGTGTTGAGGCCATTTTACTAACGCTGTGTTTCTCCTCTCTAAAACACTGAACAGCTTGCAGCAGCAGTAAATGTCCTGTGCCAAAGCCCTAGTCTCCAGTCGTCTGCTTCACACGTTAGACACAACGCAGGTAACCGGTACTGAGGCCAGGCCAGTTACAATTGCTTTATGCGCTTTTGAGCAATCTCATTGGAATGAACGGGGCTTCCCGCTGAACGCTGTATCCAGTTCTCTTAAAGTGCCCATATTATGAAAAAATCACTTTTTCTGGGATTTGGGGTATTATTTTGTGTCTTATAGCTCGTTCTCAATGGCAAAACACTGCTACAACACACACAAATTCACCCTAATCTACAAAATAAATTGAATAGAACTACTTACATGTCCCTGTTCTGCAGGTATTCCACACAAAGTTGGAAGTGCGCTCTCATTTAGAAGAAGTCTCCCGGCTAATCCTGCCTTGCACAGGCCGAAGTTGCAGAAACAGCTAGCCAGCTCATGTAATCCTTACCTAGCTACTGCGCATGTGTGACTGACAACATAGATGTTACAGAAGTTGCGCAGGTCTCACTCTGTAGCTAAAACAGAGACCTGACACAGGGTGAAAAGGGGGAGCTGCAGCAATGTGCAGTACAACAAAAATATGGAGTTTTTTGAAAATGAAACCATGTAAACCTATTCTGATACAATCTCAAATTACAATTATGAACCTGAAAATTAGCATAATATGGCCACTTTAATACATCAATGGTCCAAGTCTGGCTGGCCAGCGGTATTGTGCTGAAATTTTTCCCCATTTAGCGTTTACAGCCCGAAGATACGTGGCAGCCAGCCCCAGCCACGAAGTAGCTAAGTCTCTCAGCAGGGTTGAGTAACAAACCCTTTCCCCTCCGGGTGCTGAAAACATCCAACAAGTGACACTGACATGAAATACAGTATATTGTGATATTGTGGTTTTAGCTGCTGGCTAATGTTAGCTTGCTTGCTCGCTAACTGGTCAACTAGCTAGCTAATGTTAGCTACCAATACAAATCGAATCAAGAAAACGTAATTATGTGGGGGAAACTGCAGCTATTTTATCAGAGTGACATGAATAAACGTTACTAAACGTAACGTGGATAAAACTGTAATGGATAACCTTATCCGTGAACAGATATATTTTAATCGGCAATTGTGTTAAACTACAACTCTCATAATGCCACTACACAACGTCATCAAAAGTCCGTGTTTACATCCATTGTTTTGATTGAGAGACCCCTACTGGCAGAACATTAAATATTGTACGTTTAAAGGTCCAATATGTAATATATTTACAAAAATGACCCCAATGTGTCATCAGATATTAAGTAAACATGCTAAGTTGAAATACTATCTTTTCTGACACCAATGCTAATGCCAGTATTTTCTCCTTTTGAAATTTCCGTTCTGTGACTGAATTTCTGTTTGTGTTTTGGCCTGTGTGTTATCAACTCCCCAGTTTGACAGCCAGGCCGGGTTGCCAGATATACCTGTAAAACGTAAACCCAACGCCTACAGCTTAAAGCTACAGCTGTAATGTTAGTACAGCCATGAAAGCAGCAAACGAACAAACAGGATCAACTTCTAGATAGATTAGATAAGATAGATTCTACCCGACCTAAAAAAAAACGGCATGTTTCTAACAGTTGCGTGACCAGAAACATAACAAACCCTGGGTAAATATTAGAGATGTATTTGAAAGATGGAGACAGCTTAGAGTCCAAAAGGACGCAGAGTTGGCTAATTTCCTCCTGAACAGGCTAATTTTTCACGGCTACAAGGGACAATTCTTGTTCTCACGAATTATATAGCTAGAGTACCCGAGTTGGTTACTCTCAAAAAACAGATTGAGACACAGCCAGTAAAGGGATCCTGACTGGTCCTGGCTAACACCGCCATGCTAACCCTGCTAACGTTACTGGGGAACCAAGCAAGCAGGCCACGGCTATTTACAACGTGTAGCCTGTTCAACGGCCGTAGCCGACAACGGTGAGTTATTTTAAGCCAAGAGGGGGGGCTGTAAATCGGAAGAGGACCGTGTTTTTACAGAAGAGTTTACAGTGTGTTTAGCGATTGTTGCCATAATTCTAAGACAATAAAGTGTGTTCAGTCGGGTGGAGAACACAGCAAGATAGTGTTATTTTTTAGCGGTTCCTACCGTAGCTAATTCTAAGCCGAGGAAGTGTGTCTGTCCGTCGGGTGGAGATGACGGCGAGGTTGTGGGGTTTTTAGCGGTTCCTACTGTAATTCTAAGCCAAAAAAGTGTGCCTGTCAGTTGGATACACAGCTCCACGTGAGTATGGGCTTCTATGACTGTTAATATAGCCAGCATCTAACGTTAGCTACTCCGCTGTGCTGTGAAGTAATGTCTGGCTATGTGAGACAAGTATCTAGCAACATTGTTGGATGCTGCGGTCTCCGCCTGGCAACCTCCATGAACTTCAAGTCTGGGGGAGGAGGGGGCGGGGAGACGACTCTCTCAGTATTTTGAATTGGTACTGCAGTAACACTTTTAAATACTAGCTGTCCATATTATATTGCACATTTAACTAACAAAAATATAAAACTATTGTGCGCCCAGATAGCCAGTTGGTAGAGCGGGCGCACATATATAGAGGTTTAGTCCTCGATGCAGCGGTGCAGGGTTTGACTCCGACCTGCGGCCCTTTGCTGCATGTCATTACCCCTCTCTCCCCTTTCATGTCTTCATCTGTCCTGTCAAATAAAGGCCTAAAATGCCCAAAAAATAATCTTAAAAAATATATATATATATATATATATAAAAAACTATTTAGGTTTTTACCAGAAAAGTCCATACGCTTATCCAAAAATGTTAGTTGTGTCCTCTCTAATTCATTTTCTGTCTGTTATTAAACAACAGTATGCCACATTCCACATTTAAGCCTCCAGGCCTCCAGGGGGCCTCTCGGCCTGTCTGTATCTATTTACCCCAAGGGGGTAAGCTTCTCCTCGGAACCAAGGGGGTAAGCTTCGCTTCAGAGCTCGAACCTCCTATGGCGCCATTTTGATGCTACAAAGCGATCACCCGATGTTAGCATTCCATTGACTGCCATTCATTTTGACATCACTTTGACAGCGAATAACTTTACATTTGAAGCGTTTAAAGACTTCATTTGTCCATTGTTTATTTCTAAAGAAACATGACAATGTATAAAAGGCTCCATTACCTTGTACCTCATGTTATGGCTCCGTAGTAGACATTTTTGTAAAAATAGGCTAACGATTGTGTCATAACCACGCGACTTACTGTCGCATAGTAGAGGAATTACCGTATAGTACAGGAGAAGCTCGCAGGCAGTTTCAACTTACATTAGCTGTTTACGTTTAATTACTAATGTTAACTAGCATTTTAGTTAGCAATAATTAGCCTGTGTCCATGTTATCTCCTTACATATACCTACGCTCTCCGTCTCTGCAAGATTGGGAATGATTGAGATTTCTCT
Organism: Sander vitreus; assembly: GCF_031162955.1. Classification (NCBI taxonomy): domain Eukaryota; kingdom Metazoa; phylum Chordata; class Actinopteri; order Perciformes; family Percidae; genus Sander; species Sander vitreus. The sequence goes on along the minus strand of NC_135861.1, from coordinate 30,507,710 downwards.
TGGCACAGCTACCAGAAGACTTCCAACTTTCAGACAGGTTGCTCACGTCACATTTTACGTCGTCTCTCAGTTGGAGGCTGCGCAGTAATGCTCAGCGCTCACCGGAAAAGTGCTTCTAATGGCCTTCACTGGTCTCCATCCAGAGCAACGGGATCTGTTGATCCATTCTTATATACTGTCTATGCTCGGAATGCGTAGCTCCTATGGCGCCATTATGATGCTACCAAGCCATCACCTCCCGTTAGCATTCCATTGACTGCCATTCATTTTGGTGCCACTTTGACAGCGAATAACTTTACATCTGAAGCGTTTAAAGACTCTATTTGTCCATTGTTTATTTCTAAAGAAACATGACAATGTATAAAAGGCTCCATTACCTTGTATCTCACGTTATGGCTCCGTAGTAGACGTTTTTGTAAAAAATAGGCTAACAATTGTGTCATAGCCATGCGACTTAGTGCGTATAGTACAGGAGAAGCTCGCAGGCAGTTTCGAATTACATTCGCTGTTTAAGTTTAATTACTAATGTCAACTAGCATTTTAGTTAGCAATAATTAGCCTGTGTCCATGTTATCTCCTTACATATACCTACACCCTCCGTCTCTGTAAGATTGGGAATGATTGAGATTTCTCTTGGCACAGCTACCAGAAGACTTCCAACTTTCAGACAGGTTGCTCACGTCACATTTACGTCTTTGAGTTCAGTTGGAGGCTGCGCAGTAACGCTCAGCCATCACTGGAAAAGTGCTTCTAATATCCTTCACTGGTCTCCGTCCAGAGCAACGGGATCTGTTGGTCCGTTCTATATACAGTCTATGATTTCCCCAATACAAATACACTGAATAGAAGTCCCTCTTGCTAGGTGTTTCAGTTGTAAGTTGAGTGTTAATAGTAATAGTAAATTTGATGCTGTTATTTTTCCTCTCCTCCTTTTTGCTGTTATACTCAGTTTCCTCCATCCATTTTTCTTCCTTTCCCCCCGTCTACTCACCATTTCTCTTCTCTTTTCCTCTATTTCATTTCTTCTCAAGCTTCTTCCTTCCTCCGTTTCTGTCTTTTGATCCTCCTCTCTTTGTGCTTTCCATCGTCATCCATTTCTTCCCTGTTTATATTATGTACCGCTCCCTCTCTTCTTTCCTTTATCCCTCCTCTCCCTGTTCTTCCCCATCTGTCCTTCCCGATTTATTTATCCACCCTACCACTGCTTAAAGCAACCTTTGTTTACATTCAGCAAAGCAAGAAGCCGTGTGAAATTGCCTCGCATTGCCAGACCATCCTCCACAGCGCTGCAAAGGAAGGTTTGGCTAGCATTCCGGGATTGGAGAAAAACGTGCTCTGCTTTGTTGGCATTTCTTTAAACCAATCACATCGTCTTGGCCAAGTGCCGGACGAAGCAATGGGGCCGCTGCAAAATAGCCTCAGAAACTTGTTTTGGTGTACGTTCAAAAGTTGTTTTAGTCGTGCAACAGAAAACTCAGATTGGACAGATAGTCTAGCTAGCTGTCTGGATTTACCCTGCAGAGATCTGAGGAGCAGTTAACCATAGTCCTCAGAAATCCACCGGAGTTTAGAACGCCAGCACAAAGATATCTGATGAGCAGGTGCAGCACCTTGTACGGCGGCCTCGGCCACCAGTGTATGAATGTGTGTGAATGGTTCCTGTACTATGTTAAAGCGCTTTGAGCGATCGTTTTAAGAAAAGCGCAATATAAATACAGTCCATTTACATTTGTCTAACCACACTTCCTTTCCTCTCCGTCAGACGGGTGTAAGACTCTGGGTCCCAGATGGAGTACCCCGACGACTTCCTGCTGGCTGAGCTTAGTCACCTGCAGTTCTACAACGACTCGCTCTTCCACAGCAACTTCAGTGGCGCCTACAACGACACGGACACGCTGCTCCCCACGGGGGTGAAGGTCACCATCGTGGTCGTCTACATGATCGTCTGCGTCATCGGCCTGGTGGGCAACTTCCTGGTCATGTATGTCATCATTAGGTAAGAGCAACATCAGTTTGAACATTAGAGCGGCATGCATAGACGCACGCCCGCCAATAGGGGGGGACAAAAGGGTCTGTTGACCCGGGCCCAGGGTAGGGGGCCCAGAACTGGGCCCTCATTAAATTAATTAATTAAATTAATAAAAATAATAATAAAAAAAAAAATTAAAATAGGCCTATTTGTGGAAAAAATATGTAATATTTGAGTTACATAAAAGCGAAGATTATCTGGTCCTGGGCCCAGGCAAGACTGGCCTGCATAGACGTAATTTACAGGGAGGATATATCTAATATCTAATAATAATTACCTTTACATAAATAAATACATTTGCACCATAAATTGATGCAGAAAAGGCACAAATTATTGCAGAAAAATTCACCAGAATGCAGGTAAGGAACGGTCATTAATATCAAAAAGTTACCCACTAAAGCTTTAAGCAGTGATGCAGAATGACAATCTGTGGACTTTAGGGTTGTTGTTTTTAAACTTTCATTTTAATTTTGAATGTGAATTGTGTTCATTTTGAAAATCAGCAGAAAATCGTCATTATATCCACATTACTGAGGAGTATTTATAAAAAAAATATCATAAAATAAGGGTACCCTATTTTCCGGACTATAAGAAATACCGGGTAGCTCCGGAGTATAAGTCGCATCAGTCAAAAAATGCGTCATGAAGAGGAAAAAAACATATATAAGTCGCACTGGACTATAAGTCGCATTTATTTAGAAATTTATTTCACAAAATCCAAGACCAAGAACAACCAATTTAATCTGGAAAGGCAAGTTATTAAACTACACAATAGCACACAGAACAAGGGGCTGAATACGGTAGGTGTCCGGTATGTTAACGTAACGTAACTGCGCTGTTGACGAGCCTCTCCCAGCAGCACGTTGTTCAAGCACCCATCTGTGGACTCGTTCCTCCAGCTCTGGCCATCTGGATTTCAGCGCGCGACTAGCTTTCTTTGTTTTCTTCATTGCAGTAAGACTAACCTTTTCGCCAGTCCCTCACAAGTTTCTCAATCACTCCAAACTTAGCTGGCTGTAGACAGTAATGTTTTCAGCATGAAAAGCATGACATTTAAAAACATGTTAAATTATATATATTTTCATATATAAGTCGCACCTGACTATAAGTCGCAGGACCAGCCAAAGTATGAAAAAGAAGTGCGACTTATAGCCCAAAAATACGGTAAGTATTACGTGAAAGCACCAATAGTCAACCCTACAATATAGTCACAATACTGGCATCGATGTATTTGGTCAGAAATATTGTGACATCTGATTTCCTACTTTACCTCACCATAGCTTTGTTTTAAGGGTTAGGGTTAAAAGCCAAAGCCATCGGTTTAGACTAATGAGTCAGTTAGTAATCAGTAAAGTTGCAGCATGTGAGGGCATCTGGCTCCCTCAAACTAAATCTGCGACCACTTAAGGTGATATTTCAAACATGAGCTACCCTTAGCATGTGTCTACCTGTGTGTGTGTGTGTGTGTGTGTGTGTGTGTGTGCGTGCGTGTGTGCGTGTTTGCACAAATTCCCTGTGGATTTGATTAAAAAATCTGCATTGTTAAACACCTGGCTGTTGTGTGAGTTAGTGTATGCGTGCAGTCACGGTTGGCTCGGCGTGTGCTCATGTACATCATGTTGAACCAGGAGAGTGTGTGTGCGTGTGTGTGTGTGTGTGTGTGTGTGTGTGTGTGTGTGTGCGTGTGTGTGTGTGTGTGTGTGTGTGTGTGTGTGAGTGTGTGTGTTTGAATGCTGTCTCCATATTAGCTCCATCGATAATTATTATCCCTGTTATCCCTGTTCTGTTCTCTCACTGACATTTACATGGAGTTCTGCAGATAGACATATGAGTCACACACACACACACACACACACACACACACACACACACACAGAATCATTCCATCTGTCTCAATGCTTTCGGCATTCGCACCTATAAATACAGTACACTGAAAACACACACACACACACACACACACACACACACACGGAATCATTCCATCTGTTTTAATGCTTTTGGCATTCACACCAACACATACAGTACACTGAAAACACATGCACACACGCACACACACACACACTCACTCACACACACCGCAGTAGTCAACTGGCTTTCCTGCTCAACGATGTCAGCTTTCAGCTGTTGCCCTAAAGATGACTGCTCGACCGCTCGGTGTCAGAAGGCGGCAGCCTCCGTTATTTAAAGGCATTCTATGTAACTTTTCCCTCTTCGGTCCCCCCTACAGGTTGTCTCATTGGAACTACAGCTTGTGCGTCCCACTGCTTCCGTCCCCTTACAGGTTGTCTCATTGGAACTACAGTTCCTGTATATATACAGAGCTGTAGTTCCAATGAGATAACCTGTAGAGGGGACCGAAGAGAGAAAAGTTACATAGTATGCCTTCAAGTGCGTCAGGTTGGATGAAAGGGATTACACAAGATGACACACTTGCCATCACCAAATGAGGCCCAGCAAAGCGCAGGTCTCTGCCCTCATTAGCCTCTACTCCACCGGCAAAGATGCAGTGGATGTCTCCACTCACACAGCTCACACGGCCCCTTAACTCAAAATCTGTGGCAGTTTCACGGAATCGCCGAAAATTCCGTGGCGGGCCCACGGATCTGATATTTTTAAAAACTATAACGCTACATCTAGCAACATTTATTTAGATGTTATCATAGTATACATTTCTTTATTTTAATAATATTATTTTGGTCTTATTACCGGTGAAATATTACAGTATGCTGTAGGACAGAACACGATATGATCCGAGCTGTGCGCATGCAAAGTCGATTTCCTACAGTGCAATGCGGGCATTCATTTCAGAGAATCAGACAACGATCAGCAGGTCTTTAACGACATTATCGCTTCAATGTACATATATACAGTCAGTGGTTTAGTCATCAGCAACAACATGTTGCTCTGTTTTGTTCTAGTAAGTTATACACCGTAATAATGTTAAAAAAAAATCCCTGGCCGAAATAGACCGAAATAATAACATTAAAAGAAATGCAAATAAACCATGAGAAGATCTGGTGAATAAATGTTGATTAAAACAGCGGTTATTGGGCTAAAAATACCAATAATAGCGAAGCTATACAGCTTCTCTGCGGCAGCCCGACTGGCAGAAAGAAACGTGCTGTGATCAGGGAATCTGTGCGTAGACCACGGATGATGCCTGTCATTGACTTACATAGGCATCGGATCCGTGGGCCCGTCGCGAATTTTCGGCGATTCCGTGAAACTGCCACAGATTTTGAGTTAAGGGGCCGTGTTCATTTCACGAATTCTGTGAGATCAGGGTGGGTTTAGAGCAAAGTCCCATGTCGAGCAGAAAAGGTGGCCAAAGAACAAGATAACATGCCACTGCTTTCTGAACAGCCACAAATTGGTGGTGATCAGAAGGTTCATTGTGTGAGCAAAATTTAAATCTGAAATATTCACAGATGCTAGCCACAAGAAGAATCCAGTAGGTAGTTGTAGATAAAGGGTGCACCGCCCGATCACTACTGCATTGTCCATCTTTATATACAATCTATATGGTTCAGAGCTCATGTCTCATAACAGTGGGCTGCCTGATCAACTCACTTTAGAGACTGCAGAGAGAGAAAGAAAATAAGAAACAGGTAGGCTAAATTAAGTTTGTTTTATTAAGAAATAACCACAGCTAAGAAAATTCTGAGTCATTATTTTAAAGCATATGGGAAGAGGTGACATTTAACTTACACAAACACCTACCCACACACAGACACACTTACATTTTACTACTACTGTGTTCACATAACATGAAAGGCAAAACTGTAAAACTCCACCGGTTACGGTCTTCTGCCCAGAGACGGGATGCTATACATTTTGTAGTTTGGGTTTAAAACTGTTTCCTGCCACCATCTTTATTTGGCCGGCAGGGTGAAGCAAATGGAAACTAACAAACTTGCAGGCGTAGAGACCCGTCAACATTGGCTTATAGATCCGTGAAAAGGGAACGATTGTACACATTGTCTGTTTACAGGTCTTTGGAAGTAATACTGCGTATGTGGGAAAAAAAAGCTTTTTGTGGTTTAAAAAAAATGACCTCAAGTGACATCAGTTGAGGGCACATCGGTTGTTTAAAAACTTAAAACTCTGGGGAGTTGCTTTGTGGGTAATGCAGGCCCCAGGTTTTGACAAGGAACAAGAATGAGGGGAATAAAAAAGATGCAATCTTAGCTGCAACAATCTTTTAGACTGTCCATTGTGATTCCTGTGTGAGAGCTGATACCGCTCTGAAAGCTTTGTTCGCTCGGTAAAGAAGCAGATTTGGAAATCTGGGGGGGGGGATGTAATACTACATGCTTTTTTCTACAAGTATTGGAATGTTTCTTACTAAGTTTATATCTCACAAACTTTATTTTGTTTTTTACACTTTGCCTCTGCAATTCTTCACAGTCACAGCTCAGACAATTGAGTCACTCTGATAGCCAGATGGAAAGATGTATCATCCAACCCACAAAAACAAACTCGCACTGTAATTATTGATTACTGTAAAATGACTCCCTTGTGGCATAGCTACATCAGATGGAGGAAAGAACCGAAGACAAAGGCAGGCTTGTGCTGCTCACGTGTCAGGTTGCCCACAAGGATTATATCAACTGGACTCCTCCCTGTTACAGATAAAGGAAATCAGAAATTCAAAGGGAAAACGAGCAAGAGGGAAGATACATCAATACAACATACACTAAGTGTTGGTGGCAGCAGACAACAGATACACAGAACAGTCCAGTGAGAACCAAGAACGGCTTTCTTATCTCTGACTCCATATGAAGCTAATATGAAGCTTCAGCCGTCTGAGTCAAATTAAGTGCCTACCATCCAACACTCTTTAAATTCCCAGACAGACGGTACTTCCTTGCTGAGAAGTCCAACCCTAACCAGCCTGACAAGAACATTGATAGTGTTTCAACAAAACCCTGGATTAAATTAAATTAGGGTTTCACTGTTCAGTGACAACAATTCAAAGGAGTTCCTTCTACAATGTACAACTACGCTGTTGTTTTTGGAAAGATCATGGTAATGGCTAATAATGTCACGTTTCACTAGAGCGGAACCCAGAAGCAGACCAGGACAAGGTGAGTTGAATAAAGGTGAGTATTTATTAAGACACTTAAATGTGGAAGCAGGAGAATCCAGGTGACGGAGCAGGCAATGGAGGTGAGTCGGGTGGGAGGGAATGAGCAGATCCAATGTTGTTTCTGAAGCTACAGATGAGCAGGAGTGAATATCCCGGGAGAGTAACTGCAGACAGAGGAAACGAAGGTAAGTTCACAACGAGCAAAAATAACAGAAGAGCAAAACTAACTATTAGTAAACTGAGGCTGATACGCAGGCACAACATACTGTTCATGGCTAATGATCCGGCAGGGAATGGATGTCAGGTCAGAGCTTAAGAAGTGGAGAGGTGAGGATCAGGACCAGGTGTGCAGGTAGCTGATGAGACGCATGTGTCAGGAAACTCAGGAAAACTGACTCCAGGACAGAATACCGGCAACTCAGGCAGAAAATAGACTCAGACAGCGGGATTCATGACAAATAAACTATGGCTAAAATATGGTTACGATAACCAGTATGGAAAGATTGTGGTTACAGTTAACAAAAAGCTAACATTAGTTATTGGTTTGTAATGGGACACAAACTTCCATCTGTATTTTTATGAATGTCAGACTCCCTACAGTCCCATCGATCATGGAATCCCCTACACCCTAGTTTCACATTGCCAGAGGAGGGTCTGGCTAGTCCGTATATATAGAGAGTTTGGCCAACTAGGGAATCAAATGTTTTGAGCTATCCTGTTATGCGATTGGTTCCAAGGTGGTCACATGTTTTGTGGACTCCATGTTGGATACCAACATTCATCTGATTCCCATTGACATAGTGCAGGGGAATAGTGGAAAAAATGTAATAATTTATTAAAAAAATGACAAATACCATCGTTAATGTGTACCATGCTGTAAAAAATGTTCTAACAATGCTTTAGAAATGAATGAAGTTTGAAGTTAGCTATGCTAGCGTTAGCTCTTTCGCTAGCACTCCATGTACCTAAATGCTTGTGATCTTGCCATAGTTATATGGCTTTTGGTCTCGACCTAGTCCAGGTGTCTTTATTATGTTTATAACAATATTGAAGGGAAAGTGAAACACAGCTTGGACGGGGATGTTGTTTGGCTTTTCACAAGTTTATACAGCTAGCTAACGCTACGCCGACGTTTGCTAATGTTAGTGCAACAGCGTTAGCCTAGCCTGCTAGGTAAATATTACGACTGCCTTCGGAGTTTCCTATATCTGTGTCCACGTTGTCAACATAAGACCTGTGGCATTAGTGCTCCTTTTGTACCATAATTTTATTGAATGAAATATTAAGCTTCGCTCCTACAAGATGGGTGGGTTTTTGTTTCGTTACATACAAAGCTAACTGGCTATAGTTAGCCTGTACGTATGCTAGCGGACAGAAAGGTAAACACTGCTCAGAGACTTATTAGGCGACGTGGTCACTCACTACAATGGGCATTTTTTAGAGGCCCAGTTACGAAGGTAAATATACACTGGAATATTTTTTTAAGGGCCTTTTACATATTGACAAACATTGAGTTGAGGGCACATCGGTTGTTTAAAAACTTAAAACTCTGGGGAGTTGCTTTGTGGGTAATGCAGGCCCCAGGTTTTGACAAGGAACAAGAATGAGGGGGAATAAAAAAGATGCAATCTTAGCTGCAACAATCTTTTAGACTGTCCATTGTGATTCCTGTGTGAGAGCTGATACCGCTCTGAAAGCTTTGTTCGCTCGGTAAAGAAGCAGATTTGGAAATCTGGGGGGGGATGTAATACTACATGCTTTTTTCTACAAGTATTGGAATGTTTCTTACTAAGTTTATATCTCACAAACTTTATTTTGTTTTTTACACTTTGCCTCTGCAATTCTTCACAGTCACAGCTCAGACAATTGAGTCACTCTGATAGCCAGATGGAAAGATGTATCATCCAACCCACAAAAACAAACTCGCACTGTAATTATTGATTACTGTAAAATGACTCCCTTGTGGCATAGCTACATCAGATGGAGGAAAGAACCGAAGACAAAGGCAGGCTTGTGCTGCTCACGTGTCAGGTTGCCCACAAGGATTATATCAACTGGACTCCTCCCTGTTACAGATAAAGGAAATCAGAAATTCAAAGGGAAAACGAGCAAGAGGGAAGATACATCAATACAACATACACTAAGTGTTGGTGGCAGCAGACAACAGATACACAGAACAGTCCAGTGAGAACCAAGAACGGCTTTCTTATCTCTGACTCCATATGAAGCTAATATGAAGCTTCAGCCGTCTGAGTCAAATTAAGTGCCTACCATCCAACACTCTTTAAATTCCCAGACAGACGGTACTTCCTTGCTGAGAAGTCCAACCCTAACCAGCCTGACAAGAACATTGATAGTGTTTCAACAAAACCCTGGATTAAATTAAATTAGGGTTTCACTGTTCAGTGACAACAATTCAAAAGGAGTTCCTTCTACAATGTACAACTACGCTGTTGTTTTGGAAAGATCATGGTAATGGCTAATAATGTCACGTTTCACTAGAGCGGAACCCAGAAGCAGACCAGGACAAGGTGAGTTGAATAAAGGTGAGTATTTATTAAGACACTTAAATGTGGAAGCAGGAGAATCCAGGTGACGGAGCAGGCAATGGAGGTGAGTAGGTGGGAGGGAATGAGCAGATCCAATGTTGTTTCTGAAGCTACAGATGAGCAGGCAGAGGTGGAGTGAATATCCCGGGAGAGTAACTGCAGACAGAGGAAACGAAGGTAAGTTCACAACGAGCAAAAATAACAGAAGAGCAAAACTAACTATTAGTAAACTGAGGCTGATACGCAGGCACAACATACTGTTCATGGCTAATGATCCGGCAGGGAATGGATGTCAGGTCAGAGCTTAAGAAGTGGAGAGGTGAGGATCAGGACCAGGTGTGCAGGTAGCTGATGAGATGCAGGTGTCAGGAAACTCAGGAAAAACTGACTCCAGGACAGAATACCGGCAACTCAGGCAGAAAATAGACTCAGACAGCGGGATTCATGACAAATAAACTATGGCTAAAATATGGTTACGATAACCAGTATGGAAAGATTGTGGTTACAGTTAACAAAAAGCTAACATTAGTTATTGGTTTGTAATGGGACACAAACTTCCATCTGTATTTTTATGAATGTCAGACTCCCTACAGTCCCATCGATCATGGAATCCCCTACACCCTAGTTTCACATTGCCAGAGGAGGGTCTGGCTAGTCCGTATATATAGAGAGTTTGGCCAACTAGGGAATCAAATGTTTTGAGCTATCCTGTTATGCGATTGGTTCCAAGGTGGTCACATGTTTTGTGGACTCCATGTTGGATACCAACATTCATCTGATTCCCATTGACATAGTACAGGGAATAGTGGAAAAATGTAATAAATTATTAAAAAAATGACAAATACCATCGTTAATGTGTACCATGCTGTAAAAAATGTTCTAACAATGCTTTAGAAATGAATGAAGTTTGAAGTTAGCTATGCTAGCGTTAGCTCTTTCGCTAGCACTCCATGTACCTAAATGCTTGTGATCTTGCCATAGTTATATGGCTTTTGGTCTCGACCTAGTCCAGGTGTCTTTATTATGTTTATAACAATATTGAAGGGAAAGTGAAACACAGCTTGGACGGGGATGTTGTTTGGCTTTTCACAAGTTTATACAGCTAGCTAACGCTACGCCGACGTTTGCTAATGTTAGTGCAACAGCGTTAGCCTAGCCTGCTAGGTAAATATTACGACTGCCTTCGGAGTTTCCTATATCTGTGTCCACGTTGTCAACATAAGACCTGTGGCATTAGTGCTCCTTTTGTACCATAATTTTATTGAATGAAATATTAAGCTTCGCTCCTACAAGATGGGTGGGTTTTTGTTTCGTTACATACAAAGCTAACTGGCTATAGTTAGCCTGTACGTATGCTAGCGGACAGAAAGGTAAACACTGCTCAGAGACTTATTAGGCGACGTGGTCACTCACTACAATGGGCATTTTTTAGAGGCCCAGTTACGAAGGTAAATATACACTGGAATATTTTTTTAAGGGCCTTTTACATATTGACAAACATTGATAATAACATGTATATGCCTGTTTATGGTGAAAATAAGCGATGTATTTCAAGATAGTATATTTGCCCCTTAGGGTTACACTGTAGAGTCATCTGACATTGGTATCCAATATGGCGCCCATGATTTGAGTTGGCCAAACTCTCTATATAGAGCTGTCTGGATTTACCCTGCAGCAATCTGAGGAGCAGTTAACCATAGTCCTCATCAATCCACCGGGGTTTAGAATGCCAACACAAAGAAAGCAGAAGGTGACGGACATTCGGCCGAAAAATGAGGAACATCCGGCGGAATTTCCGGCGGCACCTGAACAATCCTGCAAATGAAACGTCGATATAGACTACCTACACCCTTACTGTCTGTCGCTCTATATAAAGTCTAAATAAAGGCATTTTGGCACTGGGTGGAAATTGCATGGAGTAGAATTGTCCAATATGAACGTAATACCTAGGAGACTAGACTGGGTAGTTGTTACTGGGACACAACACCAGCAGTAAACCTTTACATGACTGCCAGGATGAGAATATATGTCCACTTGAGTGAGACAGCTGGAGCCTCAGTTTAAGTTTCAGCTAAACATTCAGAGCCTGGAGGAACAATAACAGCAACCACAATTTGTCTTGTGGGTGCTGTGTTATGACAGTTTTGACAAAATCCAAACCTATCCATTAAACTTGTATTACTGTTTCATCAATGGATTCTAGCTCATCTATACACCATCGTCACCAGCTGTTTTGCATTTTCTCTCCATCTTTCTCTTCCCCCACTATCAGTGGAAATGATACGTATGCGTAAGTATTCTGAGCCGTCCTTGTGTAACATTAGAGGATCCCGTTTACTGTAAAATGAGCTGAACGTCGTACTCTGGCATCAGGAACTTTTTGATGCTTGGCAACCCGAATTCCGGGTAAAACACAGTTTAAACCAGGTCACTCGTTTAAAAAAGAAATCAAGGGATACAACACCAACAGTACATTACAGAGGACCCCTCTCACCCCCTCAATAACTCTTTCCAGTTACTTCCATCAGGCAGACGGTGTTGCCTTATTTCATTTATAATCATGCTTAGACATCATGCATTTTCACTCCCATCTCTTAAAATACGGACACTTGGTCAGGTGCCTTTGGCGTTGTTATTGACGCTAAAAGTCTCTTTTAATGTCATATCTAACCACGCTTTATATCTAAACGCGCTGGGTCAGGACTGTTGGCGTCACTTTTGACGCAGTTAGTTTTTGGAAAAAAGTTTGTGGGTGGGCTTATAAAAGGTGCATTTACGTGACACGCGGGACAAGAACGGGACAGTTAGATTTAGGAAAATAAGAATGGGACAGTTGGGTTCAGGAAATGTCACACGCGGGACATGAACCCCAGTCTCCTGGGTGAAAGTCCTGTGTTGTTTGACCCACCCACCACATCAACCACCCTCCCTACGCGGAATTTCGGGCGTAGCTGCTGCTCTGCCCAGTGCATTCTACACACATACTGATGGTATTTTTGCGTTCTATCTGACGCTTATAGCCAATGCCCAAGCGTCCGTATTTTACAGTTCGGAGTGAGAACAGGTTGGTATTTTTCTGTTGTGTGACAGAATGAATGGGAATGTCTTGTGTTTACATTTTGTTATTTCGCTCATCATTGCTATTATTGTGATAATTGATATGATGAGGAATCTGATAGGATGATATGATCTGGAGGCGTGGTGACACCTTTGATTTAGGGCAGGTGAACAGGTGTTCAGGTGCAGCGGAAGAGCAAACCATTTTCAACCGCATAAACACACTATCCGCATAACGACTTGCTATAGAAAACTTTTGTTTGGTGTTTATTGATTTATTTCTGCATTTTGCCCTTTAATAAACAGCTGAACTGTGACACTAACAACAACAGAATGTGCGTTGACTTGCCGACCACTCCGTACAGACGGTACAAAATCATCTTTCATCCCTACTGCAATAACTACTCTAAATAACATGAAATAGACACTGCAAAGTGTCTTGTATGTTTTCAATGTGTGTTTGTTTCAAATGTGTGCTGTTAATGTGCCTTGTCGAAGGACATTTCTGTCACTGCTTGGGACAGACAATAAAGCTATCTGTCTATTTTTTTTAATACGAAAATCATTAAGATAAACAATCATTTGGTCTAAATGGATGCATCAAGTTGTTTAATTTAAGCTTTGTTCTCACACAGGCTCTGGTTAATCAACAAAAGCAGTACATCCATGCATACTTCACACATTGTAAATACGGTACACAATGAATGGGTGCACAAACACCAACCATACATGCACCTACACATCATCACACAGATACACGCTGTGTATGCTTTGAGATTTGCTCAACACTCTTCTAAGTTAGGTTGACTTTTTAGAAAAGGAGAAGAAAAAACGACTATTGTATTGTATATAGTATTGTACTATAGTATTGTTGATGGAGCAGCCGTAAATCATTGTTTAAATGGAGTTAACAGCAGATGGAAAGTAAAAGTGGCAGACAGCTGTTCAATCCACCTCTTTTTTTATGAACAAAAACGATAAAAGCCACGAAGGAAAAGCCATCAAGCAGCATTAATTGAGGGTTTTGTGTTTGTCGAGGAAATTCCTCTCTCAGCGTCTTTTTGCTTTCCGTTTTCTTGGTGTGCTCAAGCACTTTTCCTGACAGCGCTGCGAGCTCTGTGTGTTTTTTAGCCATCAGTGCTGTCAGAGAGCAGTAGAGAATTCGGCAGCAGAGATACAGGGATGCAGGTGTAATTTTTGGCTCATAGCAATAACAAGAACCAAGACCAGGGATTTCTACGAGCAACTGTTTAGTGCTACGTGCAACAAAACAAGGTGGACCACAGGGAGAGGGAACCATCATGCTAAATAAAACATCACACTCATTTTTAATTTCACTTGTTATCATTTTAAACAATTTGTAGCCTATACAATTACAATACACATATTCTATAGGCTCAGTCTGCCACTTTTTAGAAAAACAATTCCAGTGCTGGTCCCATGGTATAAGAATTTTGGATAGTCACCATGGAAACATTCATTGGTCATGTGACGAGGGCTGGGAAGATATATAGTACTCTGATCCAATGGAAATCACAGTTGTCAGATTGACAGCACTCTAGCCCGATGGATTGGGAGGGGGGCAGTTCCACCCTGTACCCCCCTTCTAGCTCCGCCCCTGCACAGAGCAGCCCGGAGACAGAGAGAAGAGAGGATGGCAGGCTGAAGCTGTGTTTACAGGGAGCAGGGGGATTTGAGGGAAAAAAAAGTGCTGCTTGGAAGGATTTTTGTATGGAAAGGGTTGTGTTTCCATAACAACACACCAATCCATGTTACACATTTTGGGACATCATCAGGCCTTAGCTTCAGTTCTGAGATCTGAAAATGCCATCATTCCTTGAAGCAACAAAACACACACATTTGCGGTATCTAAGGTGTCGGACATTTTGTCCCAACAGGCATTGGAACAAACAGGCTCTAGGGAATCTCTCTCTGCATAGACAATGTTAGGTGAACCATAGTTGGAGCATTTCCAAGGCCTGTTGAATCATCAGTGCAAACCCTGAGCAACTGTGTGAGCAAATATCGGGGTGTTTGATAAAAAGTGAAAAGGACAAAGGACCTTCCTCCACAGCGTTGCGGAGGAAGGTCTGGCTAGTCCACACAGCATTCCATTATGGGAGAAAAACGTGCTCTGGTTTATTGGCATTTCTTTAAACCAATCACAATCGTCTTGGGCAGTGCTATGCACCGGACGGAGCAACGGTGCCTCTGCAAAATAGCCTCAGGAAGGAACTTGTTTTGGTGGAACGTGTACGTTCAAAAGTTGTTTTAGTCGTGCAACAGAACAAACTCAGATTGGACAGATAGTCTAGCTAGCTGTCTGGATTTACCCTGCAGAGATCTGAGGAGCAGTTAACCATAGTCCTCAGAAATCCACCAGATGATGTTCAGCCGAGGAACGAGGAGTCGAGGAGCTATCAAATAAGGGCCATGAGATGCAGCCATAGGCTACGGTCGAATAGTCCTTGGCTTTGTCCAAAATCACCCACTCATTCACTACTCCCTATATAGGGAGTTTGGAAAAAAAACAAAACTTTCGGACACTACTCAGGGCATGTTTTTGGTGCCGTTATTTATGGCAATGCTGTTGCACGATTAAAACGTGTCAGATCAACGTTGGACGGTGGAACATCCGTAATAAATACCGACATGCATTTTTGCGATAAATACATATTATATTGTGCGTATTTTCCCAACTTAAATACTTGTCGTAAGAGGTACTTGCTGCTCTGCTCATGTGCACACATCATTTTCCTGCCATCATAAGGAAAAACAAATACTTGCATCAATAATAATTCCCAATAAAATTCTTTATGAACAGCTTTTATAGCTCTTTGGAAATTGCACCCCATGTCTTTCCCTGATTTGTGCCGTAATAGCCTAACACATTCAATTCACAAAATGTATTAGGCTACATAAACTGGTAAAACAAACTTTTTCCTTGCATGTTTACAACAGTTGATGTCACCCTGCTTTCTCTCCTCTCGTCCGTTTTTCTTTTTCCTTCAGCGCAATGCATGATGGGATATAGGGCTTGGTTGAGTGACCATTGATGGCCACTACTTTTCACGATGCATGGTGGGATACTTTAAGTCCACTATATAGGGTAAAATATATTCTCACTACACATTTGGACAGCACTTCAAAATGGCGAACTCACTATATAGTGAGTAGGGAGTGATTTCAGACAAATTTTTTGCTTAGGAAGGTTCCTAAAGGAGTGAAATGGCCCAGAAGTGGTTAAGTGACAGCCATGCTTAGCTTGAATTTTATACAAACATATCAATTGGGATTCATGTGGATTATAAATATGAGTGGACAGGAGGGTGAGCGTTGGCAACCAATAATAACAAAAAGACTTGCATAACTTGCATCTTTTATCCAAGAAACAGTGGTCAACTTTTTAAAGATGTCCCTGTTTGATTTTGTCTAATCTGTTAGTGTTTAAACACCATTTTTGAAACATTGCCTCTAAAGTACAGCTCTGGAGGAGTGTTTTGACATGCACGTTGTGCTTTTGCAATTAAAAATGACATGTAAAGTGTCTAACTATGACAGCGCTCTGAATGGCTTTTGAGTCTTTCTCAGTGCTTCAGTGTAGTGGGTGTTAGGACAAAATACAAATCAGGGAGACACTGGGTGTCAAAAAGGGACATTTTACATATTTTTCAAGTTTGTCATATTGATTCATGTACATAAATATATAAAGTGTGAAGACAGACATTTAAATCGACAAAACCAAGCTCTACGACAACAACTAAAAAGTTTACTTATAGCGCTAAAGGGACAGCAATAGTCCCGACCAAGCGCGTTTACTTATAGTTCTAAAGGGACGGCAAAAGTCCCGACCAAGTGCGTTTACTTAAATCGCTAAAGGAGACTTTTAGCATCAATAAGAACGACAAAGGCACCTGACCAAGCGTCCATATTTTACGAGATGAGCGTGAGAACGTGTTGCATCTCCTTCATCTAAAATGATGTCAGCACTTTGACTGACGTTAGCTTGGACAACTAATGTACCTATTGGTCCACAGACTAAAGAAAATAACACCACCCAAACTAGCAGTCAGCCCGACCAGCGGTGACATGTTGCTGTTCCTAACGCTAGATTTGATTTATCAGAGCAAAGAAACACAGGGCAGAAAATAAGTACTGCAGAGATGTCAAGTTATGGTTGAAAATGACAACAGAAATAAACAAGTTTGCTGATTTGACATATCTCCACAATTTAAATCCACACCTATTTGTCTATCTGGAAATGATCTGAAGTTAGCACAACCTCACCGTGATTCAATCTATACTGATTGACTCCTGTATGTTGTCAAAAGCAATCTGAATGTTGCTGGAGGTTGTTTTTTTTTCAATTGAATCCTCAGATGGAAAAATGGAAACAAAGTGGATTTTGCTACAAAGGAAGTAGACGGTACTGTATCCTGTATTACAGAAATAGAGGGAACATTATTGAAGGTACAACTTGTTTTATTTTCTCAGTGGTTTGCTCATTATCAGAAAATATTCCATAAATGTTGATATATTGTTTATATGCGTGTCAGTAAGGCGTTTGGTGTGTGTGTTCTTGTGTATGTTTTTGCTGTTCTATGGTGTTAAAAGAAAGAAGAGTATTCCTAAAGTCAGACCTTTTATCTAGGGCTGAACGATTTTGGAAAATAATCTAATTGCGATTATTTTCACCAATATTGCAACTGCTTTTTAATACGCGATTATTTTTTAAGCTCTTTGTCTTCTGTATTATTCAACAAAGACAAGCAATAAATCATTGTATAGTATGAACAACACAATATTAGATAGATTAAACAAACTGTTCTTTCCTGGAGCCCAGGCCTGTATGTGATGATTAAATTAGGTGATGCATGAATTTATATGAATGACATATTTTATTTAACTGCTTTAATCACAGTAGTGAGCACTGACCGCCTGGTGTAAACATTCATATGAAAGTCGGAAACAAATCACACAAACTAAAGTGCAGATTGCAGAAATATAAAAACAAATATGTGGCTTTACCGCACTTAGTATTATTTAGATTATTATTTATTGTAATAAACATATGTAAACATGTGGATTGCACTTTTTAAACACTGTCACTGAACTTTACTAGATTAGAATCGGCCTAGAAAGTTGTAATCGGTGCATCTCTAATATATATATATATATAAAACTGATCTCCAGTCAGTAACTAAACAAAAATGCAGAAAATAAGGAGAGAAATATCTGCCTGTACCTCTTTGAAAATATTTAGGTAACTCAAAGTTAAATGTAATCACTGTCTGAACATTAATAAATATTATATATATATATATAAATATTAATCATAATTATCTCTAGTCAGTAAGAGCAACACACAACGCAGACTAAAGTGCCATCAGTATGGCACTACCAGCCATAGTGATCCTGATCACACAGGCAGCAATTTCTCACCATTAGCAACTCCCGCTCTGATCCAGCTCCGGTCTTGTACTTCATGCTCTCACCAAATCCGCCTTTATTCATTTTAAAAACATCTCCAGACTCCGGCCATCACTCTCTGACTCCGTGGCAGAAACCCTCATATGGTTTCATGAAAGGCGCTATATAAATAAGTTATTATTATTATTATTATTACTGTGTGGTTCTCAGTAGCTCACAGATTTTTTTGCTAGGAAAACCAGCATATCCACTTTTGCTGGTTTATATGACGAGCGAGTGCAAGTCACTATATTCCCTCTGGTGTAGCCGTGAACCCAGGCTTGGTGACCGTACTAAGGGGCATCATGTCTTTGGCGATAAACTCCGTTACTGCTTGAGTAATTTCCTCGTTCCGTTTTAAAGTACGTTCATATGGAGTTAACGTTATGCTTTCAAACATTTTGGTGAGTGATGCCTGTCGGGTGGTATTTTGCTTACTTGACAAACTGGTGTTCAGAATTTTAGCCATGCAACTGTCGTAGATGGCTTTGTGTTTTTTTGTGTGTGCTGATACAGGTTTGTAGTGTTACCCCGTGAGGTAGCAACGTTAGCAAGACTTTTTTGATTTTGCACAACACCTGAAGCTGCGCATCATCTTCTATTTTTTTTAAACCAAAATAGTCCCACACAAGTGACATACTGTTCCTATTTGGGACTAAAGTTTTTGTCAAGTCGGAGGCCATTGTACAACAGGTCAAGTTACGGCGTAGCGTTAGCTTACCAAGTTGATGCTTTCTCTGTGGAGTGCAGACTGCTTTGCTCTCGCGAGTCACGTGACCAAATCACAGCCTTTGCGATTAGGAAATCGCGTTTTAACATATCGCGATATTATTACAAATGCGATTAATCGTTCAGCCCTACTTTTATCTTGGCTTAAGATCACCTTAGCTTTGCAAGTAGTTGCAAGTTTACACTCAGCTCGTCTGGAATCTTTGGTCTGGACTGGGCTTTAGTCTCCACCTCAACGTAAATGTGCCAGAGTGAATGAGAAAATGTTCATCTGGGCAGGCTATCACAAATTGACCTAAACTTTTCAATAAAGTTATCAATACGAGGCTTCAGCAAAGAGGACAACACAATATATTATACAATAAAAATACATCAACACATTACAATAGATGCATGAGAGTATGTAGGGTTGGGCATCGTTTAGATTTTAACTCTGAACTTTAATTCTGATTCCGGTTCTTCCTTTTGATTCTGGTTCTTATCGATTCTCGATTCGTATTATTTGAGGGGTGGAGTTGAAAATTTAATTTTGATTCAATGGTGATTTACAGCCTTGAAGTACGGTGGTCGCTACGGAAACCGAAACTTGCGCGTATTAAACTTGGGACCAGTGATTGGATTTGAAAACCAAATAAAACGATTCCAATGAAAAAACTGTTTCCATTGGAATTGTAATTTTTTAAACAATTCCAAGTTGGAACTGATTCTCGATGCCCAATCCAAATGTAAAGGCAGGGGCGAAGGATGAGGTAGTATGATTACTCATGATTGTAAGTTTTAGCTTTAGGGCATTTCTTAAAGGAAACACATATCATGCTCGGTTTCATGTTCATACTTCTGTTTGGGGTTTTAACATGTTTACATGCTTTAATTTTCAAAATCCATTCAAACTCATGTTTCCTCATCATTGCTGGTGTCCATTGCTTGGTTATTTTCAAACCTTCAATGCCATGGTTAA